>NW_027476215.1:300000-466312 GCF_051020955.1 Megalopta genalis | reverse complement strand
AGCTTCAATTTAATGCGAAGTAGAAGTCTTAGCTTCAAATACATGCCAATCAAACTGTTTAGCATCAAATACTTGTGATATACATGGTTCAGCTTCAAGTGCATGCAAAACAAACGAGTTAGCTTCAAATCCATGCGAAACACATGATTTAGCATCAAATCAATGCGAGGTAGGAGGCTTATCTTCAAATCCATGCGAAACAAACCGTTTAGCTTCAAATACTTGTGATATTCATGATTAAACTTCAACTGCATATGAAACAAACGAGTTAGCTTAAAATCCAAGCGAAACACATTATTTAGCTTCATATCTATGCAAAGTAGAAGGCTGAGCTTCAAATCCAAGTGAAACACATGATTCATCTTCAAATCAATACGAAGTAGAAGGCTTAGCTTCAAATCCATGCGAATCAAACGGTTTCGGTTCAAATACTTCTGATATACTTGATTTCGATTCAAGTGCGTGCGAAACAAACGAGTTAGCTTCAAAATCCCACCGAAATACATGATATATCTTCCAACCAATGCGAGGTAGAAGGCTTAGCTTCAAATCCATGCGAATCAAACGGTTTAGCTTCTAATACTTGTGATATACTTGATTTATATTCAAGTGCATGCGAAACAAACGAGTTAGCTTTAAATCCATGCGAAACACATGATTTAGATCCAAATCAATGCGAAGTAGAAGGCATAGCTTGAAATCCATGGGAATCAAATGGTTTATCTTCAAATACTTGTGATATACATGACTTATCTTCAACTGCATGCGAAACAAACGAGTTAGCTTCAAATCCATGCGAAACACATGATTTAAATTCAAATCAATGCGAACCAGATGGGTTATCACCAAATCCGTGCGAATCAAATGGTTTTGCTTCAAATACTTGTGATATACTTGATTTAGATTCAACAGCATGCGAAAAAAAGAGTTAGCTTCAAATCCATGCGAAACAAATGATTTAGCTTCAAATCAATGCGAACTAGAAGGGTTATCATCAAATCCGTGCGAATCAAATGGTTTAGCATCAAATACTTGTGATATACATGATTTAGCTTCAACAGCATGCGAAACATACGAGTTAGCTTTAAATCCATGCGAAACAGATGATTTAGCACCAAATCAATGCGAAGTAGAAGGCAGATCTTCAAATCCATGCGAATCAAACGGTTTAGCTTCAAACACTTGTGATATACATGATTTAGCTTCAACTGCATGCGAAACAAACGAGTTATCTTCAAATCAATGCGAAGTAGAAGGCTTAGCTTCAAATCCCTGCGAAACAAGTGTTTCAGCTTCAAATACTTGTGATATACATGATTTAGCTTCAAATCAATGCGAGGAAGAAGGGTGATCTTCGAATCCATGCTAATCAAATGGTTCATATTCAAATACTTGTGATATACATGATTTAGCTTCAACAGCATGCGAAACTAACGAGTTAGCTTCAAATCCATGCGAAACACGTGATTTAGCTTCAAATCAATGCGACGTAGAAGGCAGATCTACAAATCCATGCGAATCAAACGGTTTATCTTCAAACACTTGTGATATACATGATTTAGATTCAACTGCATGCGTAACAAACGAGTTAGCTTTAAATCCAAGCGAAACACATGATTTAGCTCCAAATCAATGCGAAGTAGAAGGCAGAGCTTCAAATCCATGGGAATCAAATGGTTTATTTTCAAATACTTGTGATATTCATGACTTAGTTTCAACTGCATGCGAAACAAACGAGTTAGCTTCAAATCCAAGCGAAACACATGATTTATCTTCAAATCAATGCGAAGTAGAAGGCTTAGCTTCAAATCCATTCGAATCAAATGGTTTAGCTTCAAATTCTTGTGATATACATGATTTAGATTCAACAGCATGCGAAACAAACGAGTTAGCTTCAACTCCATGCGAAACACATTATTTAGCTTCAAATCAATGCGATGGAGAATGCTTATCTTCAAATCCCTGCGAAACAAGTGGTTCAGCTTCAAATACTTGCGATGTGCATGATTTAGCTTCAACAGCATGCGAAACTAACGAGTTAGCTTCAAATCCATGCGGAACACATGATTTAGCTTCAAATCAATGCGAAGTAGAAGGCACATCTTCGAATTCATGCGAAACAAATGGTTCATATTCAAATACTTGTGATATACATGATTTAGCTTCTACAGCATGCGAAACAAACGAGTTAGCTTTAAATCCATGCGAAACACATGATTTAGCTCCAAATCAATGCGAAGTAGAAGGCATAGCTTCAAATCCATGGGAATCAAATGGATTAGATTCAAATACTTCCGATATACATGATTTAGCTTCAACAGCATGCGAAACAATCGAGTTAGCTTTAAATCCATGCGAAACGCATGATTTAGCTCCAAATCAATGCGAAGTAGAAGGCATAGCTTCAAATCCATGGGAATCAAATGGTTTATTTTCAAATACTTGTGATATTCATGACTTAGCTTCAAATGCATGCGAAACAAACGAGATAGCTTCAAATCCAAGCGAAACACATGATTTATCTTCAAATCAATGCGAACTAGAAGGCTTAGCTTCAAATCCCTGCGAAACAAGTGGTTCAGCTTCAAATACTTGTGATATACATGATTTAGCTTCAACAGCATGCGAGACACATGATTTAGCTTCAAATCAATGCGAAGTAGAAGGCAGATCTTCAAATCCATGCGAATCAAGCGGTTTAGCTTCAAATACTTGTGATATGCATGACTTATCTTCAACTGCATGCGAAACAAACGAGTTAGCTTCAAATCCATGCGAAACACATGCTTTAAATTCAAATCAATGCGAACTAGAAGGGTTATCATCAAATCCGTGCGAATCAAATGGTTTTGCTTCAAATACTTGTGATATACTTGATTTAGCTTGAACAGCATGCGAAACAAATGGTTTAACAACAAATCAATGCGAAGCAGAAGGCTGATGTTCGAATCCATGCGAAACAAATGGTTTAGCTTCAAATACTTGTGATATACATGATTTAGATTCAACTGCATGCGAAACAAACGAGTTAGCTTCAAATCCATGCGAAACACATGATTTAGCTTCAAATCAATGCGAAGAAGAAGGGTGATATTCGAATCCATGCTAATCAAATGGTTCATATTCAAATACTTGTGATATACATGATTTAGCTTCAACAGCATGCGAAACTAACGAGTTAGCTTCAGATCCATGCGAAACACATGATTTAGCTTCAAATCAATGCGAAGTTGAAGGCAGATCTTCAAATCCATGCGAATCAAACGGTTTAGCTTCAAACACTTGTGATATACATGATTTAGCTTCAACTGCATGCGAAACAATCGAGTTAGCTTTAAATCCATGCGAAACTCATGATTTAGCTCCAAATCAATGCGAAGTAGAAGGCATAGCTTCAAATCCATGGGAATCAAATGGTTTATTTTCAAATACTTGTGATATTCATGACTTAGCTTCAAATGCATGCGAAACAAACGAGTTAGCTTCAAATCCAAGCGAAACACATGATTTATCTTCAAATCAATGCGAACTAGAAGGCTTAGCTTCAAATCCCTGCGAAACAAGTGGTTCAGCTTCAAATACTTGTGATATACATGATTTAGCTTCAACAGCATGCGAAACACATGATTTAGCTTCAAATCAATGCGAAGTAGAAGGCAGATCTTCAAATCCATGCGAATCAAACGGTTTAGCTTCAAATACTTGTGATATGCATGACTTATCTTCAACTGCATGCGAAACAAACGAGTTAGCTTCAAATCCATGCGAAACACATGCTTTAAATTCAAATCAATGCGAACTAGAAGGGTTATCATCAAATCCGTGCGAATCAAATGGTTTTGCTTCAAATACTTGTGATATACTTGATTTAGCTTGAACAGCATGCGAAACAAATGGTTTAACAACAAATCAATGCGAAGCAGAAGGCTGATGTTCGAATCCATGCGAAACAAATGGTTTAGCTTCAAATACTTGTGATATACATGATTTAACTTCAACTGCATGCGAAACAAACGAGTTAGCTTCAAATCCATGCGAAACACATGATTTAGCTTCAAATCAATGCGAAGAAGAAGGGTGATCTTCGAATCCATGCTAATCAAATGGTTCATATTCAAATACTTGTGATATACATGATTTAGCTTCAACAGCATGCGAAACAAACGAGTTAGCTTTAAATCCATGCGAAACACATGATTTAGCTCCAAATCAATGCGAAGTAGAAGGCATAGCTTCAAATCCATGGGAATCAAATGGTTTAGATTCAAATACTTGTTATATGCATGACTTATCTTCAACTGCATGCGAAACAAACGAGTTAGCTTCAAATCCATGCGAAACACATGCTTTAAATTCAAATCAATGCAAACTAGAAGGGTTATCATCAAATTCGTGCGAATCAAATGGTTTAGCTTCAAACACTTGTGATATACATGATTTAGCTTCAACTGCATGCGAAACATACGAGTTAGCTTTAAATCCATGCGAAACACATGATTTAGCTCCAAATCAATGCGAAGTAGAAGGCATAGCTTCAAATCCATGGGAATCAAATGGTTTATTTTCAAATACTTGTGATATTCATGACTTAGTTTCAAATGCATGCGAAACAAACGAGTTAGCTTCAAATCCAAGCGAAACACATGATTTATCTTCAAATCAATGCGAAGTAGAAGGCTTAGCTTCAAATCCCTGCGAAACAAGTGGGTAAGCTTCAAATACTTGTGATATACATGATTTAGCTTCAACTGTATGCGAAACATACGAGTTAGCTTTAAATCCATGCGAAACACATGATTCAGCTCCAAATCAATGCGAAGTAGAAGGCATAGCTTCAAATCCATGGGAATCAAATGGTTTATTTTCAAATACTTGTTATATGCATGACTTATCTTCAACTGCATGCGAAACAAACGAGTTAGCTCCAAATCCATGCGAAACACAAGCTTTAAATTCAAATCAATGCAAACTAGAAGGGTTATCATCAAATTCGTGCGAATCAAATGGTTTAGCTTCAAACACTTGTGATATACATGATTTAGCTTCAACTGCATGCGAAACATACGAGTTAGCTTTAAATCCATGCGAAACACATGATTTAGCTCCAAATCAATGCGAAGTAGAAGGCATAGCTTCAAATCCATGGGAATCAAATGGTTTATTTTCAAATCAATGCGAAGTAGAAGGCTTAGCTTCAAGTCCCTGCGAAACAAGTGGTTCAGCTTCAAATACTTGTGATATACATGATTTAGCTTCAACAGCATGCGAAACAAACGAGTTAGCTTCTAATCCATGCGAAACACATGATTTAGCTTCAATTTAATGCGAAGTAGAAGTCTTAGCTTCAAATCCATGCGAATCAAACGGTTTAGCTTCAAACACTTGTGATATACATGATTTAGCTTCAACTGCATGCGAAACAAACGAGTTAGATTTAAATCCATGCGAAACACATGATTTAGCTCCAAATCAATGCGAAGTAGAAGGCATAGCTTCAAATCCATGGGAATCAAATGGTTTATTTTCAAATACTTGTGATATTCATGACTTAGTTTCAAATGCATGCGAAACAAACGAGTTAGCTTCAAATCCAAGCGAAACACATGATTTATCTTCAAATCAATGCGAAGTAGAAGGCTTAGCTTCAAATCCCTGCGAAACAAGTGGTTCAGCTTCAAATACTTGTGATATACATGATTTAGCTTCAACTGCATGCGAAACATACGAGTTAGCTTTAAATCCATGCGAAACACATGATTTAGCTCCAAATCAATGCGAAGTAGAAGGCATAGCTTCAAATCCATGGGATTCAAATGGTTTATTTTCAAATACTTGTGATATTCATGACTTAGCTCCAAATGCATGCGAAACAAACGAGTTAGCTTCAAATCCAAGCGAAACACATGATTTATCTTCAAATCAATGCGAAGTAGAAGGCTTAGCTTCAAATCCCTGCGAAACAAGTGGTTCAGCTTCAAATACTTGCGATATACATGATTTAGCTTCAACAGCATGCGAAACTAACGAGTTAGCTTCAAATCCATGCGAAACACATGATTTAGCACCAAATCAATGCGAAGTAGAAGGCATAGCTTCAAATCCATGGGATTCAAATGGTTTATTTTCAAATACTTGTGATATTCATGACTTAGCTCCAAATGCATTTGAAACAAACGAGTTAGCTTCAAATCCAAGCGAAACACATGATTTATCTTCAAATCAATGCGAAGTAGAAGGCTTAGCTTCAAATCCCTGCGAAACAAGTGGTTCAGCTTCAAATACTTGTGATATACATGATTTAGCTTCAACAGCATGCGAAACAAACGAGTTAGCTTCAAATCCATGCGAAACACATGATTTAGCTTCAAAACCAATGCGAAGTAGAAGGGTTATCTTCGAATCCATGCGAATCAAATGGTTTAGCTTCAAACACTTGTGATATACATGATTTAGATTCAACAGCATGCGAAACATACGAGTTAGCTTTAAATCCATGCGAAACACATGATTTAGCTCCAAATCAATGCGAAGTAGAAGGCATAGCTTCAAATCCAAGCGAAACACATGATTTATCTTCAAATCAATGTGAAGTAGAAGGCTTAGCTTCAAATCCCTGCGAAACAAGTGGTTCAGCTTCAAATACTTGTGATATACATGATTTAGCTTCAACAGCATGCGAAACAAACGAGTTAGCTTCTAATCCATGCGAAACACATGATTTAGCTTCAATTTAATGCGAAGTAGAAGTCTTAGCTTCAAATACATGCCAATCAAACTGTTTAGCATCAAATACTTGTGATATACATGGTTCAGCTTCAAGTGCATGCAAAACAAACGAGTTAGCTTCAAATCCATGCGAAACACATGATTTAGCATCAAATCAATGCGAGGTAGGAGGCTTATCTTCAAATCCATGCGAAACAAACCGTTTAGCTTCAAATACTTGTGATATTCATGATTAAACTTCAACTGCATATGAAACAAACGAGTTAGCTTAAAATCCAAGCGAAACACATTATTTAGCTTCATATCTATGCAAAGTAGAAGGCTGAGCTTCAAATCCAAGTGAAACACATGATTCATCTTCAAATCAATACGAAGTAGAAGGCTTAGCTTCAAATCCATGCGAATCAAACGGTTTCGGTTCAAATACTTCTGATATACTTGATTTCGATTCAAGTGCGTGCGAAACAAACGAGTTAGCTTCAAAATCCCACCGAAATACATGATATATCTTCCAACCAATGCGAGGTAGAAGGCTTAGCTTCAAATCCATGCGAATCAAACGGTTTAGCTTCTAATACTTGTGATATACTTGATTTATATTCAAGTGCATGCGAAACAAACGAGTTAGCTTTAAATCCATGCGAAACACATGATTTAGATCCAAATCAATGCGAAGTAGAAGGCATAGCTTGAAATCCATGGGAATCAAATGGTTTATCTTCAAATACTTGTGATATACATGACTTATCTTCAACTGCATGCGAAACAAACGAGTTAGCTTCAAATCCATGCGAAACACATGATTTAAATTCAAATCAATGCGAACCAGATGGGTTATCACCAAATCCGTGCGAATCAAATGGTTTTGCTTCAAATACTTGTGATATACTTGATTTAGATTCAACAGCATGCGAAAAAAAGAGTTAGCTTCAAATCCATGCGAAACAAATGATTTAGCTTCAAATCAATGCGAACTAGAAGGGTTATCATCAAATCCGTGCGAATCAAATGGTTTAGCATCAAATACTTGTGATATACATGATTTAGCTTCAACAGCATGCGAAACATACGAGTTAGCTTTAAATCCATGCGAAACACATGATTTAGCACCAAATCAATGCGAAGTAGAAGGCAGATCTTCAAATCCATGCGAATCAAACGGTTTAGCTTCAAACACTTGTGATATACATGATTTAGCTTCAACTGCATGCGAAACAAACGAGTTATCTTCAAATCAATGCGAAGTAGAAGGCTTAGCTTCAAATCCCTGCGAAACAAGTGGTTCAGCTTCAAATACTTGTGATATACATGATTTAGCTTCAAATCAATGCGAGGAAGAAGGGTGATCTTCGAATCCATGCTAATCAAATGGTTCATATTCAAATACTTGTGATATACATGATTTAGCTTCAACAGCATGCGAAACTAACGAGTTAGCTTCAAATCCATGCGAAACACGTGATTTAGCTTCAAATCAATGCGACGTAGAAGGCAGATCTACAAATCCATGCGAATCAAACGGTTTATCTTCAAACACTTGTGATATACATGATTTAGATTCAACTGCATGCGTAACAAACGAGTTAGCTTTAAATCCAAGCGAAACACATGATTTAGCTCCAAATCAATGCGAAGTAGAAGGCAGAGCTTCAAATCCATGGGAATCAAATGGTTTATTTTCAAATACTTGTGATATTCATGACTTAGTTTCAACTGCATGCGAAACAAACGAGTTAGCTTCAAATCCAAGCGAAACACATGATTTATCTTCAAATCAATGCGAAGTAGAAGGCTTAGCTTCAAATCCCTGCGAAACAAGTGGTTCAGCTTCAAATACTTGTGATATACATGATTTAGCTTCAACTGCATGCGAAACATACGAGTTAGCTTTAAATCCATGCGAAACACATGATTTAGCACCAAATCAATGCGAAGTAGAAGGCATAGCTTCAAATCCATGGGATTCAAATGGTTTATTTTCAAATACTTGTGATATTCATGACTTAGCTCCAAATGCATGCGAAACAAACGAGTTAGCTTCAAATCCAAGCGAAACACATGACTTATCTTCAAATCAATGCGAAGTAGAAGGCTTAGCTTCAAATCCCTGCGAAACAAGTGGTTCAGCTTCAAATACTTGTGATATACATGATTTAGCTTCAACAGCATGCGAAACTAACGAGTTAGCTTCAAATCCATGCGAAACACATGATTTAGCTTCAAATCAATGCGAAGTAGAAGGCAGATCTTCAAATCCATGCGAATCAATCGGTTTAGCTTCAAACACTTGTGATATACATGATTTAGCTTCAACTGCATGCGAAACAATCGAGTTAGCTTTAAATCCATGCGAAACGCATGATTTAGCTCCAAATCAATGCGAAGTAGAAGGCATAGCTTCAAATCCATGGGAATCAAATGGTTTATTTTCAAATACTTGTGATATTCATGACTTAGCTTCAAATGCATGCGAAACAAACGAGATAGCTTCAAATCCAAGCGAAACACATGATTTATCTTCAAATCAATGCGAACTAGAAGGCTTAGCTTCAAATCCCTGCGAAACAAGTGGTTCAGCTTCAAATACTTGTGATATACATGATTTAGCTTCAACTGCATGCGAAACATACGAGTTAGCTTTAAATCCATGCGAAACACATGATTTAGCTCCAAATCAATGCGAAGTAGAAGAGATAGCTTCAAATCCATGGGAATCAAATGGTTTAGATTCAAATACTTGTTATATGCATGACTTATCTTCAACTGCATGCGAAACAAACGAGTTAGCTTCAAATCCATGCGAAACACATGCTTTAAGTTCAAATCAATGCAAACTAGAAGGGTTATCATCAAATTCGTGCGAATCAAATGGTTTAGCTTCAAACACTTGTGATATACATGATTTAGCTTCAACTGCATGCGAAACATACGAGTTAGCTTTAAATCCATGCGAAACACATGATTTAGCTCCAAATCAATGCGAAGTTGAAGGCATAGCTTCAAATCCATGGAAATCAAATGGTTTATTTTCAAATACTTGTGATATTCATGACTTAGTTTCAAATGCATGCGAAACAAACGAGTTAGCTTCAAATCCAAGCGAAACACATGATTTATCTTCAAATCAATGCGAAGTAGAAGGCTTAGCTTCAAATCCCTGCGAAACAAGTGGGTAAGCTTCAAATACTTGTGATATACATGATTTAGCTTCAACTGCATGCGAAACATACGAGTTAGCTTTAAATCCATGCGAAACACATGATTTAGCTCCAAATCAATGCGAAGTAGAAGGCATAGCTTCAAATCCATGGGATTCAAATGGTTTATTTTCAAATACTTGTGATATTCATGACTTAGCTCCAAATGCATGCGAAACAAACGAGTTAGCTTCAAATCCAAGCGAAACACATGATTTATCTTCAAATCAATGCGAAGTAGAAGGCTTAGCTTCAAATCCCTGCGAAACAAGTGGTTCAGCTTCAAATACTTGTGATATACATGATTTAGCTTCAACAGCATGCGAAACACATGATTTAGCTTCAAATCAATGCGAAGTAGAAGGCAGATCTTCAAATCCATGCGAATCAAACGGTTTAGCTTCAAATACTTGTGATATGCATGACTTATCTTCAACTGCATGCGAAACAAACGAGTTAGCTTCAAATCCATGCGAAACACATGCTTTAAATTCAAATCAATGCGAACTAGAAGGGTTATCATCAAATCCGTGCGAATCAAATGGTTTTGCTTCAAATACTTGTGATATACTTGATTTAGCTTGAACAGCATGCGAAACAAATGGTTTAACAACAAATCAATGCGAAGCAGAAGGCTGATGTTCGAATCCATGCGAAACAAATGGTTTAGCTTCAAATACTTGTGATATACATGATTTAGCTTCAACTGCATGCGAAACAAACGAGTTAGCTTCAAATCCATGCGAAACACATGATTTAGCTTCAAATCAATGCGAAGAAGAAGGGTGATCTTCGAATCCATGCTAATCAAATGGTTCATATTCAAATACTTGTGATATACATGATTTAGCTTCAACAGCATGCGAAACAAACGAGTTAGCTTTAAATCCATGCGAAACACATGATTTAGCTCCAAATCAATGCGAAGTAGAAGGCATAGCTTCAAATCCATGGGAATCAAATGGTTTAGATTCAAATACTTGTTATATGCATGACTTATCTTCAACTGCATGCGAAACAAACGAGTTAGCTTCAAATCCATGCGAAACACATGCTTTAAATTCAAATCAATGCAAACTAGAAGGGTTATCATCAAATTCGTGCGAATCAAATGGTTTAGCTTCAAACACTTGTGATATACATGATTTAGCTTAAACTGCATGCGAAACATACGAGTTAGCTTTAAATCCATGCGAAACACATGATTTAGCTCCAAATCAATGCGAAGTAGAAGGCATAGCTTCAAATCCATGGGAATCAAATGGTTTATTTTCAAATACTTGTGATATTCATGACTTAGTTTCAAATGCATGCGAAACAAACGAGTTAGCTTCAAATCCAAGCGAAACACATGATTTATCTTCAAATCAATGCGAAGTAGAAGGCTTAGCTTCAAATCCCTGCGAAACAAGTGGTTCAGCTTCAAATACTTGTGATATACATGATTTAGCTTCAACAGCATGCGAAACTAACGAGTTAGCTTCAAATCCATGCGAAACACATGATTTAGCACCAAATAAATGCGAAGTAGAAGGCATAGCTTCAAATCCATGGGATTCAAATGGTTTATTTTCAAATACTTGTGATATTCATGACTTAGCTCCAAATGCATGGGAAACAAACGAGTTAGCTTCAAATCCAAGCGAAACACATGATTTATCTTCAAATCAATGCGAAGTAGAAGGCTTAGCTTCAAATCCCTGCGAAACAAGTGGTTCAGCTTCAAATACTTGTGATATACATGATTTAGCTTCTACTGCATGCGAAACAAACGAGTTAGCTTCAAATCCATGCGAAACACATGATTTAGCTTCAAATCAATGCGAAGAAGAAGGGTGTTCTTCGAATCCATGCTAATCAAATGGTTCATATTCAAATACTTGTGATATACATGATTTAGCTTCAACAGCATGCGAAACAAACGAGTTAGCTTCAAATCCATGCGAAACACATGATTTAGCTTCAAAACCAATGCGAAGTAGAAGGGTTATCTTCGAATCCATGCGAATCAAATGGTTTAGCTTCAAACACTTGTGATATACATGATTTAGCTTCAACAGCATGCGAAACATACGAGTTAGCTTTAAATCCATGCGAAACACATGATTTAACTCCAAATCAATGCGAAGTAGAAGGCATAGCTTCAAATCCAAGCGAAACACATGATTTATCTTCAAATCAATGCGAAGTAGAAGGCTTAGCTTCAAATCCCTGCGAAACAAGTGGTTCAGCTTCAAATACTTGTGATGTACATGATTTAGCTTCAACAGCATGCGAAACAAACGAATTAGCTTCTAATCCATGCGAAACACATGATTTAGCTTCAATTTAATGCGAAGTAGAAGTCTTAGCTTCAAATACATGCCAATCAAACTGTTTAGCATCAAATACTTGTGATATACATGGTTCAGCTTCAAGTGCATGCAAAACAAACGAGTTAGCTTCAAATCCATGCGAAACACATGATTTAGCATCAAATCAATGCGAGGTAGGAGGCTTATCTTCAAATCCATGCGAAACAAACCGTTTAGCTTCAAATACTTGTGATATTCATGATTAAACTTCAACTGCATATGAAACAAACGAGTTAGCTTAAAATCCAAGCGAAACACATTATTTAGCTTCATATCTATGCGAAGTAGAAGGCTGAGCTTCAAATCCAAGTGAAACACATGATTCATCTTCAAATCAATACGAAGTAGAAGGCTTAGCTTCAAATCCATGCGAATCAAACGGTTTCGGATCAAATACTTCTAATATACTTGATTTCGATTCAAGTGCGTGCGAAACAAACGAGTTAGCTTCAAAATCCCACCGAAATACATGATATATCTTCCAACCAATGCGAGGTAGAAGGCTTAGCTTCAAATCCATGCGAATCAAACGGTTTAGCTTCTAATACTTGTGATATACTTGATTTATATTCAAGTGCATGCGAAACAAACGAGTTAGCTTTAAATCCATGCGAAACACATGATTTAGATCCAAATCAATGCGAAGTAGAAGGCATAGCTTGAAATCCATGGGAATCAAATGGTTTATCTTCAAATACTTGTGATATACATGACTTATCTTCAACTGCATGCGAAACAAACGAGTTAGCTTCAAATCCATGCGAAACACATGATTTAAATTCAAATCAATGCGAACCAGAAGGGTTATCACCAAATCCGTGCGAATCAAATGGTTTTGCTTCAAATACTTGTGATATACTTGATTTAGATTCAACAGCATGCGAAAAAAAGAGTTAGCTTCAAATCCATGCGAAACAAATGATTTAGCTTCAAATCAATGCGAACTAGAAGGGTTATCATCAAATCCGTGCGAATCAAATGGTTTAGCATCAAATACTTGTGATATACATGATTTAGCTTCAACAGCATGCGAAACAAACGAGTTAGCTTCAAATCCATGCGAAGCACATGATTTAGCTTCAAATCAAAGCGAAGTAGAAAGGTTATCTTCGAATCCATGCGAAACAAATCGTTTAGCATCAAATACTTGTGATATACATGATTTAACTTCAACTGCATGTGATACAAACGAGTTAGCTTAAAATCCATGCGAAACACATGATTTAGCTTCAATTTAATGCGAAGTGGAAGGCTAAGCTTCAAATCCATGCCAATCAAACGGTTTAGCATCAAATACTTGTGATATACATGGTTCAGCTTCAAGTGCATGCAAAACAAACGAGTTAGCTTCAAATCCATGCGAAACACATGATTTAGATTCAATTTAATGCGAAGTAGAAGGTTTAGCTTCAAATCCATGCCTATCAAACGGTTTAGCTTCAAATACTTGTGATATACATGGTTCAGCTTCAAGTGCATGCGAAACAAACAAGCTAGCTTCAAATCCAACCGAAAATATGATATATCATCAAGTCAATGCGAAGAAGAATTCTCATCTTTAAATCCATGCGAAACAAATTGATTAGCTTCAAATGCTTGTGATATACATAATTTAGCTTCAACTGCATGCGAAACAATCGAGTTGGCTTCAAATCCATACGAAACACATGATTTAGCTTCAAATCAATGGGAAGATGAAGGCTGATCTTCGAATCCATGCGAATCAAATGGATCAGATTCAAATACTTGTGATATACATGATTTAGCTTCAACAGCATGCGAAACAAACGGGTTAGCTTGAAATCCATGTGAAACACATGATTTAGCTTCAAATCAATGCGAAGTTGAAGGCAGATCTTCAAATCCATGCGAATCAAACGGTTTAGCTTCAAACACTTGTGATATACATGATTTAGCTTCAACTGCATGCGAAACAAACGAGTTAGCTTTAAATCCATGCGAAACACATGATTTAGCTCCAAATCAATGCGAAGTAGAAGGCATAGCTTCAAATCCATGGGAATCAAATGGTTTATTTTCAAATACTTGTGATATTCATGACTTAGCTTCAAATGCATGCGAAACAAACGAGTTAGCTTCAAATCCAAGCGAAACACATGATTTATCTTCAAATCAATGCGAACTAGAAGGCTCAGCTTCAAATCCCTGCGAAACAAGTGGTTCAGCTTCAAATACTTGTGATATACATGATTTAGCTTCAACAGCATGCGAAACACATGATTTAGCTTCAAATCAATGCGAAGTAGAAGGCAGATCTTCAAATCCATGCGAATCAAACGGTTTAGCTTCAAATACTTGTGATATGCATGACTTATCTTCAACTGCATGCGAAACAAACGAGTTAGCTTCAAATCCATGCGAAACACATGCTTTAAATTCAAATCAATGCGAACTAGAAGGGTTATCATCAAATCCGTGCGAATCAAATGGTTTTGCTTCAAATACTTGTGATATACTTGATTTAGCTTGAACAGCATGCGAAACAAATGGTTTAACAACAAATCAATGCGAAGCAGAAGGCTGATGTTCGAATCCATGCGAAACAAATGGTTTAGCTTCAAATACTTGTGATATACATGATTTAGCTTCAACTGCATGCGAAACAAACGAGTTAGCTTCAAATCCATGCGAAACACATGATTTAGCTTCAAATCAATGCGAAGAAGAAGGGTGATCTTCGAATCCATGCTAATCAAATGGTTCATATTCAAATACTTGTGATATACATGATTTAGCTTCAACAGCATGCGAAACAAACGAGTTAGCTTTAAATCCATGCGAAACACATGTTTTAGCTCCAAATCAATGCGAAGTAGAAGGCATAGCTTCAAATCCATGGGAATCAAATGGTTTAGATTCAAATACTTGTTATATGCATGACTTATCTTCAACTGCATGCGAAACAAACGAGTTAGCTTCAAATCCATGCGAAACACATGCTTTAAATTCAAATCAATGCAAACTAGAAGGGTTATCATCAAATTCGTGCGAATCAAATGGTTTAGCTTCAAACACTTGTGATATACATGATTTAGCTTAAACTGCATGCGAAACATACGAGTTAGCTTTAAATCCATGCGAAACACATGATTTAGCTCCAAATCAATGCGAAGTAGAAGGCATAGCTTCAAATCCATGGGAATCAAATGGTTTATTTTCAAATACTTGTGATATTCATGACTTAGTTTCAAATGCATGCGAAACAAACGAGTTAGCTTCAAATCCAAGCGAAACACATGATTTATCTTCAAATCAATGCGAAGTAGAAGGCTTAGCTTCAAATCCCTGCGAAACAAGTGGTTCAGCTTCAAATACTTGTGATATACATGATTTAGCTTCAACAGCATGCGAAACTAACGAGTTAGCTTCAAATCCATGCGAAACACATGATTTAGCACCAAATAAATGCGAAGTAGAAGGCATAGCTTCAAATCCATGGGATTCAAATGGTTTATTTTCAAATACTTGTGATATTCATGACTTAGCTCCAAATGCATGGGAAACAAACGAGTTAGCTTCAAATCCAAGCGAAACACATGATTTATCTTCAAATCAATGCGAAGTAGAAGGCTTAGCTTCAAATCCCTGCGAAACAAGTGGTTCAGCTTCAAATACTTGTGATATACATGATTTAGCTTCTACTGCATGCGAAACAAACGAGTTAGCTTCAAATCCATGCGAAACACATGATTTAGCTTCAAATCAATGCGAAGAAGAAGGGTGTTCTTCGAATCCATGCTAATCAAATGGTTCATATTCAAATACTTGTGATATACATGATTTAGCTTCAACAGCATGCGAAACAAACGAGTTAGCTTCAAATCCATGCGAAACACATGATTTAGCTTCAAAACCAATGCGAAGTAGAAGGGTTATCTTCGAATCCATGCGAATCAAATGGTTTAGCTTCAAACACTTGTGATATACATGATTTAGCTTCAACAGCATGCGAAACATACGAGTTAGCTTTAAATCCATGCGAAACACATGATTTAACTCCAAATCAATGCGAAGTAGAAGGCATAGCTTCAAATCCAAGCGAAACACATGATTTATCTTCAAATCAATGCGAAGTAGAAGGCTTAGCTTCAAATCCCTGCGAAACAAGTGGTTCAGCTTCAAATACTTGTGATGTACATGATTTAGCTTCAACAGCATGCGAAACAAACGAATTAGCTTCTAATCCATGCGAAACACATGATTTAGCTTCAATTTAATGCGAAGTAGAAGTCTTAGCTTCAAATACATGCCAATCAAACTGTTTAGCATCAAATACTTGTGATATACATGGTTCAGCTTCAAGTGCATGCAAAACAAACGAGTTAGCTTCAAATCCATGCGAAACACATGATTTAGCATCAAATCAATGCGAGGTAGGAGGCTTATCTTCAAATCCATGCGAAACAAACCGTTTAGCTTCAAATACTTGTGATATTCATGATTAAACTTCAACTGCATATGAAACAAACGAGTTAGCTTAAAATCCAAGCGAAACACATTATTTAGCTTCATATCTATGCGAAGTAGAAGGCTGAGCTTCAAATCCAAGTGAAACACATGATTCATCTTCAAATCAATACGAAGTAGAAGGCTTAGCTTCAAATCCATGCGAATCAAACGGTTTCGGATCAAATACTTCTGATATACTTGATTTCGATTCAAGTGCGTGCGAAACAAACGAGTTAGCTTCAAAATCCCACCGAAATACATGATATATCTTCCAACCAATGCGAGGTAGAAGGCTTAGCTTCAAATCCATGCGAATCAAACGGTTTAGCTTCTAATACTTGTGATATACTTGATTTATATTCAAGTGCATGCGAAACAAACGAGTTAGCTTTAAATCCATGCGAAACACATGATTTAGATCCAAATCAATGCGAAGTAGAAGGCATAGCTTGAAATCCATGGGAATCAAATGGTTTATCTTCAAATACTTGTGATATACATGACTTATCTTCAACTGCATGCGAAACAAACGAGTTAGCTTCAAATCCATGCGAAACACATGATTTAAATTCAAATCAATGCGAACCAGAAGGGTTATCACCAAATCCGTGCGAATCAAATGGTTTTGCTTCAAATACTTGTGATATACTTGATTTAGATTCAACAGCATGCGAAAAAAAGAGTTAGCTTCAAATCCATGCGAAACAAATGATTTAGCTTCAAATCAATGCGAACTAGAAGGGTTATCATCAAATCCGTGCGAATCAAATGGTTTAGCATCAAATACTTGTGATATACATGATTTAGCTTCAACAGCATGCGAAACAAACGAGTTAGCTTCAAATCCATGCGAAGCACATGATTTAGCTTCAAATCAAAGCGAAGTAGAAAGGTTATCTTCGAATCCATGCGAAACAAATCGTTTAGCATCAAATACTTGTGATATACATGATTTAACTTCAACTGCTTGTGATACAAACGAGTTAGCTTAAAATCCATGCGAAACACATGATTTAGCTTCAATTTAATGCGAAGTGGAAGGCTAAGCTTCAAATCCATGCCAATCAAACGGTTTAGCATCAAATACTTGTGATATACATGGTTCAGCTTCAAGTGCATGCAAAACAAACGAGTTAGCTTCAAATCCATGCGAAACACATGATTTAGATTCAATTTAATGCGAAGTAGAAGGTTTAGCTTCAAATCCATGCCTATCAAACGGTTTAGCTTCAAATACTTGTGATATACATGGTTCAGCTTCAAGTGCATGCGAAACAAACAAGCTAGCTTCAAATCCAACCGAAAATATGATATATCATCAAGTCAATGCGAAGAAGAATTCTCATCTTTAAATCCATGCGAAACAAATTGATTAGCTTCAAATGCTTGTGATATACATAATTTAGCTTCAACTGCATGCGAAACAATCGAGTTGGCTTCAAATCCATACGAAACACATGATTTAGCTTCAAATCAATGGGAAGATGAAGGCTGATCTTCGAATCCATGCGAATCAAATGGATCAGATTCAAATACTTGTGATATACATGATTTAGCTTCAACAGCATGCGAAACAAACGGGTTAGCTTGAAATCCATGTGAAACACATGATTTAGCTTCAAATCAATGCGAAGTTGAAGGCAGATCTTCAAATCCATGCGAATCAAACGGTTTAGCTTCAAACACTTGTGATATACATGATTTAGCTTCAACTGCATGCGAAACAAACGAGTTAGCTTTAAATCCATGCGAAACACATGATTTAGCTCCAAATCAATGCGAAGTAGAAGGCATAGCTTCAAATCCATGGGAATCAAATGGTTTATTTTCAAATACTTGTGATATTCATGACTTAGCTTCAAATGCATGCGAAACAAACGAGTTAGCTTCAAATCCAAGCGAAACACATGATTTATCTTCAAATCAATGCGAACTAGAAGGCTCAGCTTCAAATCCCTGCGAAACAAGTGGTTCAGCTTCAAATACTTGTGATATACATGATTTAGCTTCAACAGCATGCGAAACACATGATTTAGCTTCAAATCAATGCGAAGTAGAAGGCAGATCTTCAAATCCATGCGAATCAAACGGTTTAGCTTCAAATACTTGTGATATGCATGACTTATCTTCAACTGCATGCGAAACAAACGAGTTAGCTTCAAATCCATGCGAAACACATGCTTTAAATTCAAATCAATGCGAACTAGAAGGGTTATCATCAAATCCGTGCGAATCAAATGGTTTTGCTTCAAATACTTGTGATATACTTGATTTAGCTTGAACAGCATGCGAAACAAATGGTTTAACAACAAATCAATGCGAAGCAGAAGGCTGATGTTCGAATCCATGCGAAACAAATGGTTTAGCTTCAAATACTTGTGATATACATGATTTAGCTTCAACTGCATGCGAAACAAACGAGTTAGCTTCAAATCCATGCGAAACACATGATTTAGCTTCAAATCAATGCGAAGAAGAAGGGTGATCTTCGAATCCATGCTAATCAAATGGTTCATATTCAAATACTTGTGATATACATGATTTAGCTTCAACAGCATGCGAAACAAACGAGTTAGCTTTAAATCCATGCGAAACACATGATTTAGCTCCAAATCAATGCGAAGTAGAAGGCATAGCTTCAAATCCATGGGAATCAAATGGTTTAGATTCAAATACTTGTTATATGCATGACTTATCTTCAACTGCATGCGAAACAAACGAGTTAGCTTCAAATCCATGCGAAACACATGCTTTAATTCAAATCAATGCAAACTAGAAGGGTTATCATCAAATTCGTGCGAATCAAATGGTTTAGCTTCAAACACTTGTGATATACATGATTTAGCTTAAACTGCATGCGAAACATACGAGTTAGCTTTAAATCCATGCGAAACACATGATTTAGCTCCAAATCAATGCGAAGTAGAAGGCATAGCTTCAAATCCATGGGAATCAAATGGTTTATTTTCAAATACTTGTGATATTCATGACTTAGTTTCAAATGCATGCGAAACAAACGAGTTAGCTTCAAATCCAAGCGAAACACATGATTTATCTTCAAATCAATGCGAAGTAGAAGGCTTAGCTTCAAATCCCTGCGAAACAAGTGGTTCAGCTTCAAATACTTGTGATATACATGATTTAGCTTCAACAGCATGCGAAACTAACGAGTTAGCTTCAAATCCATGCGAAACACATGATTTAGCACCAAATAAATGCGAAGTAGAAGGCATAGCTTCAAATCCATGGGATTCAAATGGTTTATTTTCAAATACTTGTGATATTCATGACTTAGCTCCAAATGCATGGGAAACAAACGAGTTAGCTTCAAATCCAAGCGAAACACATGATTTATCTTCAAATCAATGCGAAGTAGAAGGCTTAGCTTCAAATCCCTGCGAAACAAGTGGTTCAGCTTCAAATACTTGTGATATACATGATTTAGCTTCTACTGCATGCGAAACAAACGAGTTAGCTTCAAATCCATGCGAAACACATGATTTAGCTTCAAATCAATGCGAAGAAGAAGGGTGTTCTTCGAATCCATGCTAATCAAATGGTTCATATTCAAATACTTGTGATATACATGATTTAGCTTCAACAGCATGCGAAACAAACGAGTTAGCTTCAAATCCATGCGAAACACATGATTTAGCTTCAAAACCAATGCGAAGTAGAAGGGTTATCTTCGAATCCATGCGAATCAAATGGTTTAGCTTCAAACACTTGTGATATACATGATTTAGCTTCACAGCATGCGAAACATACGAGTTAGCTTTAAATCCATGCGAAACACATGATTTAACTCCAAATCAATGCGAAGTAGAAGGCATAGCTTCAAATCCAAGCGAAACACATGATTTATCTTCAAATCAATGCGAAGTAGAAGGCTTAGCTTCAAATCCCTGCGAAACAAGTGGTTCAGCTTCAAATACTTGTGATGTACATGATTTAGCTTCAACAGCATGCGAAACAAACGAATTAGCTTCTAATCCATGCGAAACACATGATTTAGCTTCAATTTAATGCGAAGTAGAAGTCTTAGCTTCAAATACATGCCAATCAAACTGTTTAGCATCAAATACTTGTGATATACATGGTTCAGCTTCAAGTGCATGCAAAACAAACGAGTTAGCTTCAAATCCATGCGGAAACACATGATTTAGCATCAAATCAATGCGAGGTAGGAGGCTTATCTTCAAATCCATGCGAAACAAACCGTTTAGCTTCAAATACTTGTGATATTCATGATTAAACTTCAACTGCATATGAAACAAACGAGTTAGCTTAAAATCCAAGCGAAACACATTATTTAGCTTCATATCTATGCGAAGTAGAAGGCTGAGCTTCAAATCCAAGTGAAACACATGATTCATCTTCAAATCAATACGAAGTAGAAGGCTTAGCTTCAAATCCATGCGAATCAAACGGTTTCGGATCAAATACTTCTGATATACTTGATTTCGATTCAAGTGCGTGCGAAACAAACGAGTTAGCTTCAAAATCCCACCGAAATACATGATATATCTTCCAACCAATGCGAGGTAGAAGGCTTAGCTTCAAATCCATGCGAATCAAACGGTTTAGCTTCTAATACTTGTGATATACTTGATTTATATTCAAGTGCATGCGAAACAAACGAGTTAGCTTTAAATCCATGCGAAACACATGATTTAGATCCAAATCAATGCGAAGTAGAAGGCATAGCTTGAAATCCATGGGAAACAAATGGTTTAGCTTCAAACACTTATGATATACATGATTTAGCTTCAACTGCATGCGAAACAAACGAGTTAGCTTCAAATCCTTGCGAAACACATGATTATCTTCAAATCAATGCGAAGAAGAGTGGTGATCTTCGAATCCATGCTAATCAAATGGTTCATATTCAAACACTTGTGATATACATGATTTAGCTTCAGCTGCTTGCGAAACAACGAGATAGCTTTAAATCCTTGCGAAACACATGATTTAACTCCAAATCAATGCGAAGTAGAAGGCATAGCTTCAAATCCATGGGAAACAAATGGTTTAGATTCAAATGCTTGTGATATACATGATTTAGCTTCAACTGCATGCGAAACAAACGAGTTAGCTTCTAATCCATGCGCAACACATGATTTAGCTTCAAATCAATGCGAAGTAGAAGGGTTATCTTCGAATCCATGCGAAACAAATGGTTTAGCTTCAAACACTTATGATATACATGATTTAGCTTCAACTGCCTGCGAAACAAACGAGTTAGCATCAAATCCTTGCGAAACACATGATTATCTTCAAATCAATGCGAAGAAGAGTGGTGATCTTCGAATCCATGCTAATCAAATGGTTCATATTCAAACACTTGTGATATACATGATTTAGCTTCAGCTGCTTGCGAAACAACGAGATAGCTTTAAATCCTTGCGAAACACATGATTTAACTCCAAATCAATGCGAAGTAGAAGGCTTTGCTTCAAATCCATGCGAAACACATGATTTAGCTTCAAATCAATGCGAAGTAGAAGGGTTATCTTCGAATCCATGCGAAACAAATGATTTAGCTTCAAACACTTGTGATATACATGATTTAGCTTCAACTGCATGCGAAACAAACGAGTTAGCTTCAAATCCATGCGCAACACATGATTTAGCTTCAAATCAATGCGAAGTAGAAGGGTTATCTTTGAATCCATGCGAAACAAATGGTTTAGCTTCAAACAATTGTGTTATACATGATTTAGCTTCAACTGCATGCGAAACAACGAGTTAGCTTTAAATCCATGCGAAACACATGATTTAGCTCCAAATCAATGCGAAGTAGAAGGCATAGCTTCAAATCCATGGGAATAAAATGGTTTATCTTCAAATACTTGTGATATTCATGACTTAGCTTCAACTGCATGCGAAACAAACGAGTTAGCTTCAAATCCATGCGAAACACATGATTTAGCTTCAAATCAATGCGAACTAGAAGGCTTAGCTTCAAATCCATGCGACACAAATGATTTAGCTTCAAATACTAGCGATATAAGTGATATAGCTTCAAACGCATGCGAAACAAACGAGTTAGATTCAAATCCATTTGATACACATGGTTTTAGATTCAAATCAATGCGAAGTTGAAGGCATAGCTTCAAATCCATGCAAAATATATGACTTACCTTCAAATACTTGCTATATGAATGAATTAACTTGAAATGCATACGAAACAAACGAGTTAGCTTCTAATCCAAACGAAACACATGATTTTGCTTAATATTCATGCGAAACACATGCTTTAGCTTCCAATTTATGCGAAACACATGGTTTAGATACATGTACTTGTGATACACATGAATTAGCTTCAACTGCATGCGAAACGAACGAGTTAGCTTCAAATCGAAGCGAGACACATTATTTAGATTCAAATCAATGCGACGTAGAAGGCTTAGCTTCAAATTCAAGCGAAACTCATGATTAAGCTTCAAATCAATGCGAAGTAGAATGCTTAACTTCAAATCCATGCGAACCACTTGATTTGGTTTCAAATCAACACGAAGTAGACGGCTTATCTTCGAATCCATGCGAAAAAATGGTTTAGCTTCAAATACCTGTGATATGCATGATTTAACTTCAACTGCATGCGAAACAAACGAGTTAGCTTCAAATCTATGCAAAACACATGATTTAGCTTCAAATTCATTCGAAACACATGGTTTATCCTAATATTCATGCGAAACAAATGATTCAGCTTCAAATACTTGTGATATACATGATTTAGCTTCAACTGCATGTGAAACGAACGTATTAGCTTCAGATTCAATAGAAACACATGATTATCTTCAAATAAATGTGAAGTTGAAGGCTGATCTTCGAATCCACGCGAAACAATTGTTTTAGCTTCAAATTCTTGTGATATACATGATTTAGATTCAACAGCATGCGAAACAAACGAGTTAGCTTCAAATCCAAGCGAACAACATGATTTAGCATCAAGTCAACGCGAAGTTGAAGGCTTAGCTTCAAATCCATGCGAAACAAATGGTTTAGCTTCAAATACTTGTTTTATACATGACTTAGCTTCAACTGCATGCGAAACAAACGAGTTAGATTCAAATCCATGCGAAACATATGATTTAGATTAAAATCAATGCGAAGTAGAAGGCTTATCTTCGGATCCATGCGAAACAAATTGATTAGTTTCAAATACTTGGGACATATATGTGTCAGACTCAACTGCAGGCGAAACAAACGCGTTAGCTTCAAATCCATGCGAAACACATGATTTAGCTTCAAATTCATTCGAAACACATGGTTTAGCTTAATATTCATGCGAAACAAATGGTTCAGCTTCAAATAATTGTGATATACATGATTTAGCTTCAAATGCAGGCGAAACAAACAAGATAGCTTCAAATCGAAGCGAAACACATAACTTAGCTTCTAATCAACGCGAAACAGAAGGCTTATCTTCAAATCCATGCGAAACAAATGGTTTAACTTCAAATACTGGTGATATACATGATTTAGATTCAACTGCATGCGAAACAAACGAGTTAGCTTCAAATCCAAGCGAACAACATGATTTAGCATCAAGTCAACGCGAAGTTGAAGGCTTTGCTTCAAATCCATGCGAAACAAATGGTTCAGCTTCAAATAATTGTGATATACATGATTTAGCTTCAAATGCAGGCGAAACAAACAAGATAGCTTCAAATCGAAGCGAAACACATAACTTAGCTTCTAATCAACGCGAAACAGAAGGCTTATCTTCAAATCCATGCGAAACAAATGGTTTAACTTCAAATACTGGTGATATACATGATTTAGATTCAACTGCATGCGAAACAAACGAGTTAGCTTCAAATCCATGCGAAACACATGATTTAGCTTCAAATCAATGCGAAGAAGAAGGGTGATATTCGAATCCATGCTAATCAAATGGTTCATATTCAAATACTTGTGATATACATGATTTAGCTTCAACAGCATGCGAAACTAACGAGTTAGCTTCAAATCCATGCGAAACACATGATTTAGCTTCAAATCAATGCGAAGTTGAAGGCAGATCTTCAAATCCATGCGAATCAAACGGTTTAGCTTCAAACACTTGTGATATACATGATTTAGCTTCAACTGCATGCGAAACAATCGAGTTAGCTTTAAATCCATGCGAAACACATGATTTAGCTCCAAATCAATGCGAAGTAGAAGGCATAGCTTCAAATCCATGGGAATCAAATGGTTTATTTTCAAATACTTGTGATATTCATGACTTAGCTTCAAATGCATGCGAAACAAACGAGTTAGCTTCAAATCCAAGCGAAACACATGATTTATCTTCAAATCAATGCGAACTAGAAGGCTTAGCTTCAAATCCCTGCGAAACAAGTGGTTCAGCTTCAAATACTTGTGATATACATGATTTAGCTTCAACAGCATGCGAAACACATGATTTAGCTTCAAATCAATGCGAAGTAGAAGGCAGATCTTCAAATCCATGCGAATCAAACGGTTTAGCTTCAAATACTTGTGATATGCATGACTTATCTTCAACTGCATGCGAAACAAACGAGTTAGCTTCAAATCCATGCGAAACACATGCTTTAAATTCAAATCAATGCGAACTAGAAGGGTTATCATCAAATCCGTGCGAATCAAATGGTTTTGCTTCAAATACTTGTGATATACTTGATTTAGCTTGAACAGCATGCGAAACAAATGGTTTAACAACAAATCAATGCGAAGCAGAAGGCTGATGTTCGAATCCATGCGAAACAAATGGTTTAGCTTCAAATACTTGTGATATACATGATTTAGCTTCAACTGCATGCGAAACAAACGAGTTAGCTTCAAATCCATGCGAAACACATGATTTAGCTTCAAATCAATGCGAAGAAGAAGGGTGATCTTCGAATCCATGCTAATCAAATGGTTCATATTCAAATACTTGTGATATACATGATTTAGCTTCAACAGCATGCGAAACAAACGAGTTAGCTTTAAATCCATGCGAAACACTTGATTTAGCTCCAAATCAATGCGAAGTAGAAGGCATAGCTTCAAATCCATGGGAATCAAATGGTTTAGATTCAAATACTTGTTATATGCATGACTTATCTTCAACTGCATGCGAAACAAACGAGTTAGCTTCAAATCCATGCGAAACACATGCTTTAAATTCAAATCAATGCAAACTAGAAGGGTTATCATCAAATTCGTGCGAATCAAATGGTTTAGCTTCAAACACTTGTGATATACATGATTTAGCTTCAACTGCATGCGAAACATACGAGTTAGCTTTAAATCCATGCGAAACACATGATTTAGCTCCAAATCAATGCGAAGTAGAAGGCATAGCTTCAAATCCATGGGAATCAAATGGTTTATTTTCAAATACTTGTGATATTCATGACTTAGTTTCAAATGCATGCGAAACAAACGAGTTAGCTTCAAATCCAAGCGAAACACATGATTTATCTTCAAATCAATGCGAAGTAGAAGGCTTAGCTTCAAATCCCTGCGAAACAAGTGGGTAAGCTTCAAATACTTGTGATATACATGATTTAGCTTCAACTGTATGCGAAACATACGAGTTAGCTTTAAATCCATGCGAAACACATGATTCAGCTCCAAATCAATGCGAAGTAGAAGGCATAGCTTCAAATCCATGGGAATCAAATGGTTTATTTTCAAATACTTGTTATATGCATGACTTATCTTCAACTGCATGCGAAACAAACGAGTTAGCTTCAAATCCATGCGAAACACATGCTTTAAATTCAAATCAATGCAAACTAGAAGGGTTATCATCAAATTCGTGCGAATCAAATGGTTTAGCTTCAAACACTTGTGATATACATGATTTAGCTTCAACTGCATGCGAAACATACGAGTTAGCTTTAAATCCATGCGAAACACATGATTTAGCTCCAAATCAATGCGAAGTAGAAGGCATAGCTTCAAATCCATGGGAATCAAATGGTTTATTTTCAAATCAATGCGAAGTAGAAGGCTTAGCTTCAAATCCCTGCGAAACAAGTGGTTCAGCTTCAAATACTTGTGATATACATGATTTAGCTTCAACAGCATGCGAAACAAACGAGTTAGCTTCTAATCCATGCGAAACACATGATTTAGCTTCAATTTAATGCGAAGTAGAAGTCTTAGCTTCAAATCCATGCGAATCAAACGGTTTAGCTTCAAACACTTGTGATATACATGATTTAGCTTCAACTGCATGCGAAACAAACGAGTTAGATTTAAATCCATGCGAAACACATGATTTAGCTCCAAATCAATGCGAAGTAGAAGGCATAGCTTCAAATCCATGGGAATCAAATGGTTTATTTTCAAATACTTGTGATATTCATGACTTAGTTTCAAATGCATGCGAAACAAACGAGTTAGCTTCAAATCCAAGCGAAACACATGATTTATCTTCAAATCAATGCGAAGTAGAAGGCTTAGCTTCAAATCCCTGCGAAACAAGTGGTTCAGCTTCAAATACTTGTGATATACATGATTTAGCTTCAACTGCATGCGAAACATACGAGTTAGCTTTAAATCCATGCGAAACACATGATTTAGCTCCAAATCAATGCGAAGTAGAAGAGATAGCTTCAAATCCATGGGATTCAAATGGTTTATTTTCAAATACTTGTGATATTCATGACTTAGCTCCAAATGCATGCGAAACAAACGAGTTAGCTTCAAATCCAAGCGAAACACATGATTTATCTTCAAATCAATGCGAAGTAGAAGGCTTAGCTTCAAATCCCTGCGAAACAAGTGGTTCAGCTTCAAATACTTGCGATATACATGATTTAGCTTCAACAGCATGCGAAACTAACGAGTTAGCTTCAAATCCATGCGAAACACATGATTTAGCACCAAATCAATGCGAAGTAGAAGGCATAGCTTCAAATCCATGGGATTCAAATGGTTTATTTTCAAATACTTGTGATATTCATGACTTAGCTCCAAATGCATTTGAAACAAACGAGTTAGCTTCAAATCCAAGCGAAACACATGATTTATCTTCAAATCAATGCGAAGTAGAAGGCTTAGCTTCAAATCCCTGCGAAACAAGTGGTTCAGCTTCAAATACTTGTGATATACATGATTTAGCTTCAACAGCATGCGAAACAAACGAGTTAGCTTCAAATCCATGCGAAACACATGATTTAGCTTCAAAACCAATGCGAAGTAGAAGGGTTATCTTCGAATCCATGCGAATCAAATGGTTTAGCTTCAAACACTTGTGATATACATGATTTAGATTCAACAGCATGCGAAACATACGAGTTAGCTTTAAATCCATGCGAAACACATGATTTAGCTCCAAATCAATGCGAAGTAGAAGGCATAGCTTCAAATCCAAGCGAAACACATGATTTATCTTCAAATCAATGTGAAGTAGAAGGCTTAGCTTCAAATCCCTGCGAAACAAGTGGTTCAGCTTCAAATACTTGTGATATACATGATTTAGCTTCAACAGCATGCGAAACAAACGAGTTAGCTTCTAATCCATGCGAAACACATGATTTAGCTTCAATTTAATGCGAAGTAGAAGTCTTAGCTTCAAATACATGCCAATCAAACTGTTTAGCATCAAATACTTGTGATATACATGGTTCAGCTTCAAGTGCATGCAAAACAAACGAGTTAGCTTCAAATCCATGCGAAACACATGATTTAGCATCAAATCAATGCGAGGTAGGAGGCTTATCTTCAAATCCATGCGAAACAAACCGTTTAGCTTCAAATACTTGTGATATTCATGATTAAACTTCAACTGCATATGAAACAAACGAGTTAGCTTAAAATCCAAGCGAAACACATTATTTAGCTTCATATCTATGCAAAGTAGAAGGCTGAGCTTCAAATCCAAGTGAAACACATGATTCATCTTCAAATCAATACGAAGTAGAAGGCTTAGCTTCAAATCCATGCGAATCAAACGGTTTCGGTTCAAATACTTCTGATATACTTGATTTCGATTCAAGTGCGTGCGAAACAAACGAGTTAGCTTCAAAATCCCACCGAAATACATGATATATCTTCCAACCAATGCGAGGTAGAAGGCTTAGCTTCAAATCCATGCGAATCAAACGGTTTAGCTTCTAATACTTGTGATATACTTGATTTATATTCAAGTGCATGCGAAACAAACGAGTTAGCTTTAAATCCATGCGAAACACATGATTTAGATCCAAATCAATGCGAAGTAGAAGGCATAGCTTGAAATCCATGGGAATCAAATGGTTTATCTTCAAATACTTGTGATATACATGACTTATCTTCAACTGCATGCGAAACAAACGAGTTAGCTTCAAATCCATGCGAAACACATGATTTAAATTCAAATCAATGCGAACCAGATGGGTTATCACCAAATCCGTGCGAATCAAATGGTTTTGCTTCAAATACTTGTGATATACTTGATTTAGATTCAACAGCATGCGAAAAAAAGAGTTAGCTTCAAATCCATGCGAAACAAATGATTTAGCTTCAAATCAATGCGAACTAGAAGGGTTATCATCAAATCCGTGCGAATCAAATGGTTTAGCATCAAATACTTGTGATATACATGATTTAGCTTCAACAGCATGCGAAACATACGAGTTAGCTTTAAATCCATGCGAAACACATGATTTAGCACCAAATCAATGCGAAGTAGAAGGCAGATCTTCAAATCCATGCGAATCAAACGGTTTAGCTTCAAACACTTGTGATATACATGATTTAGCTTCAACTGCATGCGAAACAAACGAGTTAGATTTAAATCCATGCGAAACACATGATTTAGCTCCAAATCAATGCGAAGTAGAAGGCATAGCTTCAAATCCATGGAAATCAAATGGTTTATTTTCAAATACTTGTGATATTCATGACTTAGTTTCAAATGCATGCGAAACAAACGAGTTAGCTTCAAATCCAAGCGAAACACATGATTTATCTTCAAATCAATGCGAAGTAGAAGGCTTAGCTTCAAATCCCTGCGAAACAAGTGGGTAAGCTTCAAATACTTGTGATATACATGATTTAGCTTCAACTGCATGCGAAACATACGAGTTAGCTTTAAATCCATGCGAAACACATGATTTAGCTCCAAATCAATGCGAAGTAGAAGGCATAGCTTCAAATCCATGGGATTCAAATGGTTTATTTTCAAATACTTGTGATATTCATGACTTAGCTCCAAATGCATGCGAAACAAACGAGTTAGCTTCAAATCCAAGCGAAACACATGATTTATCTTCAAATCAATGCGAAGTAGAAGGCTTAGCTTCAAATCCCTGCGAAACAAGTGTTTCAGCTTCAAATACTTGTGATATACATGATTTAGCTTCAAATCAATGCGAGGAAGAAGGGTGATCTTCGAATCCATGCTAATCAAATGGTTCATATTCAAATACTTGTGATATACATGATTTAGCTTCAACAGCATGCGAAACTAACGAGTTAGCTTCAAATCCATGCGAAACACGTGATTTAGCTTCAAATCAATGCGACGTAGAAGGCAGATCTACAAATCCATGCGAATCAAACGGTTTATCTTCAAACACTTGTGATATACATGATTTAGATTCAACTGCATGCGTAACAAACGAGTTAGCTTTAAATCCAAGCGAAACACATGATTTAGCTCCAAATCAATGCGAAGTAGAAGGCAGAGCTTCAAATCCATGGGAATCAAATGGTTTATTTTCAAATACTTGTGATATTCATGACTTAGTTTCAACTGCATGCGAAACAAACGAGTTAGCTTCAAATCCAAGCGAAACACATGATTTATCTTCAAATCAATGCGAAGTAGAAGGCTTAGCTTCAAATCCATGCGAATCAAATGGTTTAGCTTCAAATTCTTGTGATATACATGATTTAGATTCAACAGCATGCGAAACAAACGAGTTAGCTTCAACTCCATGCGAAACACATTATTTAGCTTCAAATCAATGCGATGGAGAATGCTTATCTTCAAATCCCTGCGAAACAAGTGGTTCAGCTTCAAATACTTGCGATGTGCATGATTTAGCTTCAACAGCATGCGAAACTAACGAGTTAGCTTCAAATCCATGCGGAACACATGATTTAGCTTCAAATCAATGCGAAGTAGAAGGCACATCTTCGAATTCATGCGAAACAAATGGTTCATATTCAAATACTTGTGATATACATGATTTAGCTTCTACAGCATGCGAAACAAACGAGTTAGCTTTAAATCCATGCGAAACACATGATTTAGCTCCAAATCAATGCGAAGTAGAAGGCATAGCTTCAAATCCATGGGAATCAAATGGATTAGATTCAAATACTTCCGATATACATGATTTAGCTTCAACAGCATGCGAAACAATCGAGTTAGCTTTAAATCCATGCGAAACGCATGATTTAGCTCCAAATCAATGCGAAGTAGAAGGCATAGCTTCAAATCCATGGGAATCAAATGGTTTATTTTCAAATACTTGTGATATTCATGACTTAGCTTCAAATGCATGCGAAACAAACGAGATAGCTTCAAATCCAAGCGAAACACATGATTTATCTTCAAATCAATGCGAACTAGAAGGCTTAGCTTCAAATCCCTGCGAAACAAGTGGTTCAGCTTCAAATACTTGTGATATACATGATTTAGCTTCAACAGCATGCGAGACACATGATTTAGCTTCAAATCAATGCGAAGTAGAAGGCAGATCTTCAAATCCATGCGAATCAAGCGGTTTAGCTTCAAATACTTGTGATATGCATGACTTATCTTCAACTGCATGCGAAACAAACGAGTTAGCTTCAAATCCATGCGAAACACATGCTTTAAATTCAAATCAATGCGAACTAGAAGGGTTATCATCAAATCCGTGCGAATCAAATGGTTTTGCTTCAAATACTTGTGATATACTTGATTTAGCTTGAACAGCATGCGAAACAAATGGTTTAACAACAAATCAATGCGAAGCAGAAGGCTGATGTTCGAATCCATGCGAAACAAATGGTTTAGCTTCAAATACTTGTGATATACATGATTTAGATTCAACTGCATGCGAAACAAACGAGTTAGCTTCAAATCCATGCGAAACACATGATTTAGCTTCAAATCAATGCGAAGAAGAAGGGTGATATTCGAATCCATGCTAATCAAATGGTTCATATTCAAATACTTGTGATATACATGATTTAGCTTCAACAGCATGCGAAACTAACGAGTTAGCTTCAAATCCATGCGAAACACATGATTTAGCTTCAAATCAATGCGAAGTTGAAGGCAGATCTTCAAATCCATGCGAATCAAACGGTTTAGCTTCAAACACTTGTGATATACATGATTTAGCTTCAACTGCATGCGAAACAATCGAGTTAGCTTTAAATCCATGCGAAACTCATGATTTAGCTCCAAATCAATGCGAAGTAGAAGGCATAGCTTCAAATCCATGGGAATCAAATGGTTTATTTTCAAATACTTGTGATATTCATGACTTAGCTTCAAATGCATGCGAAACAAACGAGTTAGCTTCAAATCCAAGCGAAACACATGATTTATCTTCAAATCAATGCGAACTAGAAGGCTTAGCTTCAAATCCCTGCGAAACAAGTGGTTCAGCTTCAAATACTTGTGATATACATGATTTAGCTTCAACAGCATGCGAAACACATGATTTAGCTTCAAATCAATGCGAAGTAGAAGGCAGATCTTCAAATCCATGCGAATCAAACGGTTTAGCTTCAAATACTTGTGATATGCATGACTTATCTTCAACTGCATGCGAAACAAACGAGTTAGCTTCAAATCCATGCGAAACACATGCTTTAAATTCAAATCAATGCGAACTAGAAGGGTTATCATCAAATCCGTGCGAATCAAATGGTTTTGCTTCAAATACTTGTGATATACTTGATTTAGCTTGAACAGCATGCGAAACAAATGGTTTAACAACAAATCAATGCGAAGCAGAAGGCTGATGTTCGAATCCATGCGAAACAAATGGTTTAGCTTCAAATACTTGTGATATACATGATTTAGCTTCAACTGCATGCGAAACAAACGAGTTAGCTTCAAATCCATGCGAAACACATGATTTAGCTTCAAATCAATGCGAAGAAGAAGGGTGATCTTCGAATCCATGCTAATCAAATGGTTCATATTCAAATACTTGTGATATACATGATTTAGCTTCAACAGCATGCGAAACAAACGAGTTAGCTTTAAATCCATGCGAAACACATGATTTAGCTCCAAATCAATGCGAAGTAGAAGGCATAGCTTCAAATCCATGGGAATCAAATGGTTTAGATTCAAATACTTGTTATATGCATGACTTATCTTCAACTGCATGCGAAACAAACGAGTTAGCTTCAAATCCATGCGAAACACATGCTTTAAATTCAAATCAATGCAAACTAGAAGGGTTATCATCAAATTCGTGCGAATCAAATGGTTTAGCTTCAAACACTTGTGATATACATGATTTAGCTTCAACTGCATGCGAAACATACGAGTTAGCTTTAAATCCATGCGAAACACATGATTTAGCTCCAAATCAATGCGAAGTAGAAGGCATAGCTTCAAATCCATGGGAATCAAATGGTTTATTTTCAAATACTTGTGATATTCATGACTTAGTTTCAAATGCATGCGAAACAAACGAGTTAGCTTCAAATCCAAGCGAAACACTTGATTTATCTTCAAATCAATGCGAAGTAGAAGGCTTAGCTTCAAATCCCTGCGAAACAAGTGGGTAAGCTTCAAATACTTGTGATATACATGATTTATGTATGCGAAACATACGAGTTAGCTTTAAATCCATGCGAAACACATGATTCAGCTCCAAATCAATGCGAAGTAGAAGGCATAGCTTCAAATCCATGGGAATCAAATGGTTTATTTTCAAATACTTGTTATATGCATGACTTATCTTCAACTGCATGCGAAACAAACGAGTTAGCTTCAAATCCATGCGAAACACATGCTTTAAATTCAAATCAATGCAAACTAGAAGGGTTATCATCAAATTCGTGCGAATCAAATGGTTTAGCTTCAAACACTTGTGATATACATGATTTAGCTTCAACTGCATGCGAAACATACGAGTTAGCTTTAAATCCATGCGAAACACATGATTTAGCTCCAAATCAATGCGAAGTAGAAGGCATAGCTTCAAATCCATGGGAATCAAATGGTTTATTTTCAAATCAATGCGAAGTAGAAGGCTTAGCTTCAAATCCCTGCGAAACAAGTGGTTCAGCTTCAAATACTTGTGATATACATGATTTAGCTTCAACAGCATGCGAAACAAACGAGTTAGCTTCTAATCCATGCGAAACACATGATTTAGCTTCAATTTAATGCGAAGTAGAAGTCTTAGCTTCAAATCCATGCGAATCAAACGGTTTAGCTTCAAACACTTGTGATATACATGATTTAGCTTCAACTGCATGCGAAACAAACGAGTTAGATTTAAATCCATGCGAAACACATGATTTAGCTCCAAATCAATGCGAAGTAGAAGGCATAGCTTCAAATCCATGGGAATCAAATGGTTTATTTTCAAATACTTGTGATATTCATGACTTAGTTTCAAATGCATGCGAAACAAACGAGTTAGCTTCAAATCCAAGCGAAACACATGATTTATCTTCAAATCAATGCGAAGTAGAAGGCTTAGCTTCAAATCCCTGCGAAACAAGTGGTTCAGCTTCAAATACTTGTGATATACATGATTTAGCTTCAACTGCATGCGAAACATACGAGTTAGCTTTAAATCCATGCGAAACACATGATTTAGCTCCAAATCAATGCGAAGTAGAAGGCATAGCTTCAAATCCATGGGATTCAAATGGTTTATTTTCAAATACTTGTGATATTCATGACTTAGCTCCAAATGCATGCGAAACAAACGAGTTAGCTTCAAATTCAAGCGAAACACATGATTTATCTTCAAATCAATGCGAAGTAGAAGGCTTAGCTTCAAATCCCTGCGAAACAAGTGGTTCAGCTTCAAATACTTGCGATATACATGATTTAGCTTCAACAGCATGCGAAACTAACGAGTTAGCTTCAAATCCATGCGAAACACATGATTTAGCACCAAATCAATGCGAAGTAGAAGGCATAGCTTCAAATCCATGGGATTCAAATGGTTTATTTTCAAATACTTGTGATATTCATGACTTAGCTCCAAATGCATTTGAAACAAACGAGTTAGCTTCAAATCCAAGCGAAACACATGATTTATCTTCAAATCAATGCGAAGTAGAAGGCTTAGCTTCAAATCCCTGCGAAACAAGTGGTTCAGCTTCAAATACTTGTGATATACATGATTTAGCTTCAACAGCATGCGAAACAAACGAGTTAGCTTCAAATCCATGCGAAACACATGATTTAGCTTCAAAACCAATGCGAAGTAGAAGGGTTATCTTCGAATCCATGCGAATCAAATGGTTTAGCTTCAAACACTTGTGATATACATGATTTAGATTCAACAGCATGCGAAACATACGAGTTAGCTTTAAATCCATGCGAAACACATGATTTAGCTCCAAATCAATGCGAAGTAGAAGGCATAGCTTCAAATCCAAGCGAAACACATGATTTATCTTCAAATCAATGTGAAGTAGAAGGCTTAGCTTCAAATCCCTGCGAAACAAGTGGTTCAGCTTCAAATACTTGTGATATACATGATTTAGCTTCAACAGCATGCGAAACAAACGAGTTAGCTTCTAATCCATGCGAAACACATGATTTAGCTTCAATTTAATGCGAAGTAGAAGTCTTAGCTTCAAATACATGCCAATCAAACTGTTTAGCATCAAATACTTGTGATATACATGGTTCAGCTTCAAGTGCATGCAAAACAAACGAGTTAGCTTCAAATCCATGCGAAACACATGATTTAGCATCAAATCAATGCGAGGTAGGAGGCTTATCTTCAAATCCATGCGAAACAAACCGTTTAGCTTCAAATACTTGTGATATTCATGATTAAACTTCAACTGCATATGAAACAAACGAGTTAGCTTAAAATCCAAACGAAACACATTATTTAGCTTCATATCTATGCAAAGTAGAAGGCTGAGCTTCAAATCCAAGTGAAACACATGATTCATCTTCAAATCAATACGAAGTAGAAGGCTTAGCTTCAAATCCATGCGAATCAAACGGTTTCCGTTCAAATACTTCTGATATACTTGATTTCGATTCAAGTGCGTGCGAAACAAACGAGTTAGCTTCAAAATCCCACCGAAATACATGATATATCTTCCAACCAATGCGAGGTAGAAGGCTTAGCTTCAAATCCATGCGAATCAAACGGTTTAGCTTCTAATACTTGTGATATACTTGATTTATATTCAAGTGCATGCGAAACAAACGAGTTAGCTTTAAATCCATGCGAAACACATGATTTAGATCCAAATCAATGCGAAGTAGAAGGCATAGCTTGAAATCCATGGGAATCAAATGGTTTATCTTCAAATACTTGTGATATACATGACTTATCTTCAACTGCATGCGAAACAAACGAGTTAGCTTCAAATCCATGCGAAACACATGATTTAAATTCAAATCAATGCGAACCAGATGGGTTATCACCAAATCCGTGCGAATCAAATGGTTTTGCTTCAAATACTTGTGATATACTTGATTTAGATTCAACAGCATGCGAAAAAAAGAGTTAGCTTCAAATCCATGCGAAACAAATGATTTAGCTTCAAATCAATGCGAACTAGAAGGGTTATCATCAAATCCGTGCGAATCAAATGGTTTAGCATCAAATACTTGTGATATACATGATTTAGCTTCAACAGCATGCGAAACATACGAGTTAGCTTTAAATCCATGCGAAACACATGATTTAGCACCAAATCAATGCGAAGTAGAAGGCAGATCTTCAAATCCATGCGAATCAAACGGTTTAGCTTCAAACACTTGTGATATACATGATTTAGCTTCAACTGCATGCGAAACAAACGAGTTATATTCAAATCAATGCGAAGTAGAAGGCTTAGCTTCAAATCCCTGCGAAACAAGTGGTTCAGCTTCAAATACTTGTGATATACATGATTTAGCTTCAAATCAATGCGAGGAAGAAGGGTGATCTTCGAATCCATGCTAATCAAATGGTTCATATTCAAATACTTGTGATATACATGATTTAGCTTCAACAGCATGCGAAACTAACGAGTTAGCTTCAAATCCATGCGAAACACGTGATTTAGCTTCAAATCAATGCGACGTAGAAGGCAGATCTACAAATCCATGCGAATCAAACGGTTTATCTTCAAACACTTGTGATATACATGATTTAGATTCAACTGCATGCGTAACAAACGAGTTAGCTTTAAATCCAAGCGAAACACATGATTTAGCTCCAAATCAATGCGAAGTAGAAGGCAGAGCTTCAAATCCATGGGAATCAAATGGTTTATTTTCAAATACTTGTGATATTCATGACTTAGTTTCAACTGCATGCGAAACAAACGAGTTAGCTTCAAATCCAAGCGAAACACATGATTTATCTTCAAATCAATGCGAAGTAGAAGGCTGAGCTTCAAATCCAAGTGAAACACATGATTCATCTTCAAATCAATACGAAGTAGAAGGCTTAGCTTCAAATCCATGCGAATCAAACGGTTTCGGATCAAATACTTCTGATATACTTGATTTCGATTCAAGTGCGTGCGAAACAAACGAGTTAGCTTCAAAATCCCACCGAAATACATGATATATCTTCCAACCAATGCGAGGTAGAAGGCTTAGCTTCAAATCCATGCGAATCAAACGGTTTAGCTTCTAATACTTGTGATATACTTGATTTATATTCAAGTGCATGCGAAACAAACGAGTTAGCTTTAAATCCATGCGAAACACATGATTTAGATCCAAATCAATGCGAAGTAGAAGGCATAGCTTGAAATCCATGGGAATCAAATGGTTTATCTTCAAATACTTGTGATATACATGACTTATCTTCAACTGCATGCGAAACAAACGAGTTAGCTTCAAATCCATGCGAAACACATGATTTAAATTCAAATCAATGCGAACCAGAAGGGTTATCACCAAATCCGTGCGAATCAAATGGTTTTGCTTCAAATACTTGTGATATACTTGATTTAGATTCAACAGCATGCGAAAAAAAGAGTTAGCTTCAAATCCATGCGAAACAAATGATTTAGCTTCAAATCAATGCGAACTAGAAGGGTTATCATCAAATCCGTGCGAATCAAATGGTTTAGCATCAAATACTTGTGATATACATGATTTAGCTTCAACAGCATGCGAAACAAACGAGTTAGATTCCAATTCATGCTAAACACATAATTTAGCTTCAAATCAATGCGAAATAGATGGATTACCTTCGAATCCATGAGAAACAAATGGTTTAACTTCAAATACTTGTGATATACATGATTTAGCTTCAACAGCATGCGAAACAAACATGTTAGCTTCAAATCCATGTGAAACACATGATTTAGCTTCAATTCAATGCGAAGTAGAAGGCTTAGCTTCAAATCCATGGGAATCAAATGGTTTAGCTTCAAATACTTGTGATATACATGATTTAGCTTCAACTGCATGCGAAACAAACGAGTTAGCTTCAAGTCCAAACGAAACACATGATTTATCTTCCATGCATTGCGTAGTAGAAGGTTTAACTACAAATCCATGCGATTCAAGTGATTTAGGTTAAAATACTTGCTATATAATGGATTTAGCTTCAACTGGAAGCGAGACAAACGAGTTAGCATCACATTCATGCGAAACACATGATTTAGATTCAAATCAATGCGAGGTAAAAGCTTTGTCTTCAAATCCATGCGAAACAAATGATTTAGCATCAAATACTTTCGATATAAATGATTTAGATTCAACTGCATGCGAAACAAACGAGTTAACTTCAAATCCATGCGAAACACATGATTTAGTTTCAAATCAATGCGAAGTAGAAGACTGACCTTCAAATCCATGTGAAACGAATAGTTTAGCTTCCAAAACTTTTGATATACATGATTTAGCTTCAACAGCATGCGAAGCAAACGAGTTATCTTCAAATCCAAGCGAAACACATGATTTAGCTTCAAATCAATGCGAAGTAGAAGGCTTAGCTTCAAATCCATGGGAATCAAATGGTTTAGCTTCAAATACTTGTGATACACTTGATTTAGCTTCAACTGCATGCGAAACAAACGAGTTAGCTTGAAATCCATTTGAAACAAATGACTTAGCATCAAATCAATGCGAAGTAGAAAGCTGACCTTCGAATCCATGCGAAGCAAATGGTTTAGCTTCAAATACTTGTGATATAAATGATTTAGTTTCAACAGCATGCGAAACAAACGAGTTAGCTTCGTATCCATGCGAAACAAATGGTTTAACTTCAAATACTTGTGATATACATGATTTAGCTTCAACAGCATGCGAAACAAACGAGTTAGCTTCAAATCCATGCGAAACACATGATTTAGATTAAAATCAATGCGAAGTAGAAGGCTTATCTTCGAATAAATGCGAAACAAATGATATAGCTTCAAATACTTGTGATATACATGATTTAGTTCCAACAGCATGCGAAACAAACGAGTTAGAATCAAATCCATGCGAAACAAATGATCTAGCTTCAAATCAATGCGAAGAAGAAGGGTTATCTTCGAATCCATGCGAAACGAATAGTTTAGCTTCAATTACTTGTGATATACATGATTCAGCTTCAACTGCAGGTGAAACAAACGAGTTAGCTTCAAACCCATGCGAAACACATGATTTAGCATCTAATCAATGCGAAGTAGAAGGCTGATCTTCGAATCCATGCGAAGCAAATTGTTTAGCTCCAAATACTTGTGATACACTTGATTTAGCTTCAACAACATGCGAAATAAACGAGTTGGCTTCAAATCCATGCGAAACACATGATTTAGCTTCAAATCAATGCGAATTAGAAGGGTTATCTTCGATTCCATGCGATACAAATGGTTTAGCTTCAAATAATTGTGATATACATGATTTAGCTTCAACAGCATGCGAAACAAACGAGTTAGCTTCAAATCCATGCGAAACAAATGATTTAGCATCTAATCAGTGCGAAGTAGAAGGCTGATCTTCGAATCCATGCGAAGCAAATGGTTTAGCTTCAAATACTTGTGATACACTTGATTTAGCTTCAACAGCATGCGAAACAAACGAGTTAGCTTCAAATCCATGCGAAACACATGATTTAGCTTCAAATCAATGCGAAGTAGGAGGCATATCTTCGATTCCTTGCGATACAAATGGTTTAGCTTCAAATACTTGTGATATACATGATTTAGCTTCAACAGCATGCGCAACAAACGAGTTAGCTTCAAATCCATGCGAAACACATGATTTAGCTTCAAATCAATGCGAAGTAGAAGGGTTATCTTCGAATCCATGCGAAACAAATGGTTTAGCTGCAAATACTTGTGATATACATGATTTAGCTTCAACTGCATACGAAAAAAAAGAGTTAGCTTCAAATCCATGCGAAACACATGATTTAGATTAAAATCAATGCGAAGTAGAAGGCTTATCTTCGAATAAATGCGAAACAAATGATACAGCTTCAAATACTTGTGATATACATGATTTAGTTCCTACAGCATGCGAAACAAACGAGTTAGAATCAAATCCATGCGAAACAAATGATTTAGCTTCAAATCAATGCGAAGTAGAAGGCTTATCTTCGAATCCATGCGAAACAAATGGATTATCTTCAAATACTTGTGATATACATGATTTAGCTTCAACAGCATGCGAAACAAACGAGTTAGCTTCAAATCCATGCGAAACACATGATTTAGCTTCAAATCAATGCAAAGTAGAAGGGTTATCTTCGAATCCATGCGAAACAAATTGTTTAGCTGCAAATATTTGTGATATACGTGATTTAGCTTCAACTGCATGCGAAACAAACGAGTTAACTTCAAATCCATGCGAAACACATGAGTTAGCTTCAAATCAATGCGAAGTGCAAGGCTTATCTTCGAATCCATGCGAAGCAAATGGTTTAGCTTCAAATACTTGTGATATAAATGATTTAGTCTCAACAGCATGCGAAACAAACGAGTTAGATTCAAATTCATGCTCAACACATGATTTAGCTTCAAATCAATGCGAAATAGATGGATTATCTTCGAATCCATGAGAAACAAATGGTTTAACTTCAAATACTTGTGATATACATGATTTAGCTTCAACAGCATGCGAAGCAAACGAGTTATCTTCAAATCCAAGCGAAACACATGATTTATCTTCAAATCAATGCTAAGTAGAAAACTTAGCTTCAAATCCATGGGAATCAAATGGTTTAGCTTCAAATACTTGTGATATAAATGATTCAGCTTCAACTGCATGCGAAACAAACGAGTTAGCTTCAAATCCATGCGAAACACATGATTTAGATTAAAATCAATGCGAAGTAGAAGGCTTATGTTCGAATAAATGCGAAACAAATGATATAGCTTCAAATACTTGTGATATACATGATTTAGTTCCAACAGCATGCGAAACAAACGAGTTAGCTTCAAATCCATGCGAAACACATGATTTAGATTAAAATCAATGCGAAGTAGAAGGCTTATCTTCGAATCCATGCGAAATAAATGGTTTAGCTTCAAATACTTGTGATATACATGATTTAGCTTCAACTGCATGCGAAACAAACGTGTTAGCTTAAAATCCATGCGGAACACATGATTTAGCTTCAAATCAATGCGAAGTAGAAGGCTGATCTTCGAATCCATGCGTAACAAATGGTTTAACTTCAAATACTTGTGATATACGTGATTTAGCTTCAACTGCATGAAAAACAAACGAGTTAACTTCAAATCCATGCGAAACACATGAGTTAGCTTCAAATCAATGCGAAGTGCAAGGCTTATCTTCGAATCCATGCGATACAAATGGTTTAGCTTCAAATACTTGTGATATAGATGATTGAGCTTCAACAGCATGCGAAACAAATGAGTTATATTCAAATCCAAGCGAAACACAAGATTTAGCCTCAAATCAATGCGAAGTAGATGGCTTAGCTTCGAATAAATGCGAACCAAATGGTTTAGCTTCAAATACTTGTGATATGCATGATTTAGCTTCAACTACTAGCGAAAAAAACGAGTTAGCTTCAAATCCAAGCGAAACACCTGATTTAGCCTCAAATCAATGCGAAATAGAAGGGTTATCTTCGAATCCATGCGAAACAAATGGTTTAGCTTCAAATACTTGTGATATACATGATTTAGCTTCAACTGCATGCGAAACAAACGAGTTAGCTTAAAATCCATGCGGAACACATGATTTAGCATCAAATCAATGCGAAGTGGAAGGCTTATCTTCGAATCCATGCGAAACGAATAGTTTAGCTTCAAATACTTGTGATATACATGATTCAGCTTCAACTGCATGCGAAACAAACGAGTTAGCTTTAAATCCATGCGAAACACATGATTTAGATTAAAATCAATGCGAAGTAGAAGGCTTATCTTCGAATCCATGTAAGCAAATGGTTTAGCTTCGAATCCATGCGAAGCAAATGGTTTAGCTTCGAATCCATGCGAAGCAAATGGTTTAGCTTCAAATACTTTTGATACACTTGATTTAGCTTCAACAGCATGCGAAACAAACGAGTTAGCTTCAAATCCAAGCGAAACACATGATTTATCTTCAAATCAATGCGAATTAGAAGGGTTATCTTGGAATGCATGCGAGACGTATGATATAGCTTCAAATACTTGTGGTATACATGATTTAGCTTCAACAGCATGCGAAACAGACGAGTTAGCTTCAAATCCATGCGAAACACATGATTTAGCATCAAATCAATGCGAAGTAGAAAGCTGATCTTCGAATCCATGCGAAGCAAATGGTTTAGCTTCAAATACTTGTGATATACATGATTTAGCTTCAACTGCATGCGAAACAAACGAGTTAGCTGCTAATCCATGCGAAACACATGATTTAGATTAAAATCAATGTGAAGTAGAAGGCTTATCGTCGAATCCATGCGAAACAAATGGTTTAGCTTCAAATACTTGTGATATACATGATTTAGCTTCAACTGCATGCGATACAAACGAGTTAGCTTCAAATCCATGCGAAACACATGATTTAGCATCAAATCAATGCGAAGTAGAAAGCTGATCTTCGAATCCATGCGAAGCAAATGGTTTAGCTTCAAATACTTGTGATATACATGATTTAGCTTCACCTGCATGCGAAACAAACGAGTTAGCTGCTAATCCATGCGGAACACATGATTTAGCATCAAATCAATGCGAATTAGAAGGGTTATCTTCGATCCCATGCGATACAAATGGTTTAGCTTCAAATACTTGTGATATAGATGATTGAGCTTCAACAGCATGCGAAACAAATGAGTTATATTCAAATCCAAGCGAAACACATGATTTATCTTCAAATCAATGAGAAGTGGAAGGCTTATCTTCGAATCCATGCGAAACGAATAGTTTAGCTTCAAATACTTGTGATATACATGATTCAGCTTCAACTGCATCCGAAACAAACGAGTTAGCTTCAAATCCATGCGAAACACATGATTTAGATTAAAATCAATGCGAAGTAGAAGGCTTATCTTCGAATCCATGCGAAACAAATGGTTTAGCTTCAAATACTTGTGATATACATGATTTAGCTACAACAGCATGCGAAAAAAACGAGTTAGCTTCAAAACCTAGCGAAACACAAGATTTAGCCCCAAATCAATGCGAAGTAGATGGCTTAGCTTCGAATAAATGCGAACCAAATGGTTTAGCTTCAAATACTTGTGATATGCATGATTTAGCTTCAACTACTAGCGAAAAAAACGAGTTAGCTTCAAATCCAAGCGAAACACCTGATTTAGCTTCAAATCAATGCGAAATAGAAGGGTTATCTTCGAATCCATGCGAAACAAATGATATAGCTTCAAATACGTGTGATATACATGATTTACCATCAACAGCATCCGAAACAAACGAGTTAGCTTCAAATCCTTGCGAAACACGTGATTTAGATTAAAATCAATGCGAAGTAGAAGGCTTATCTTCGAATCCATGCGAAACAAATGGTTTAGCTACAAATACTTGTAAAATACATGATTTAGCTTCAACTGCATGCGATACAAACGAGTTAGCTTAAAATCCATGCGGAACACATGATTCAGCTTCAAATCAATGCGAAGTAGAAGGCTGATCTTCGAATCCATGCGAAGCAAATGGTTTAGCTTCAAATACTTTTGATACACTTGATTTAGCTTCAACAGCATGCGAAACAAACGAGTTAGCTTCAAATCCAAGCGAAACACATGATTTATCTTCAAATCAATGCGAATTAGAAGGATTATCGTGGAATGCATGCGAAACGTATGATATAGCTTCAAATACTTGTGATATACATGATTTAGCTTCAACAGCATGCGAAACAGACGAGTTAGCTTCAAATCCATGCGAAACACATGATTTAGCATCAAATCAATGCGAAGTAGAAGGCTGATCTTCGAATCCATGCGAAGCAAATGGTTTAGCTTCAAATACTTGTGATATACATGATTTAGCTTCAACTGCATGCGAAACAAACGAGTTAGCTTAAAATCCATGCGGAACACATGATTTAGCATCAAATCAATGCGAAGTGGAAGGCTTATCTTCGAATCCATGCGAAACGAATAGTTTAGCTTCAACTACTTGTGATATACATGATTCAGCTTCAACTGCATGCGAAACAAACGAGTTAGCTTTAAATCCATGCGAAACACATGATTTAGATTAAAATCAATGCGAAGTAGAAGGCTTATCTTCGAATCCATGCGAAGCAAATGGTTTAGCTTCGAATCCATGCGAAGCAAATGGTTTAGCTTCAAATACTTTTGATACACTTGAGTTAGCTTCAACATCATGCGAAACAAACGAGTTAGCTTCAAATCCTTGCGAAACACATGATTTAGCATCAAATCAATGCGAAGTGGAAGACTTATCTTCGAATCCATGCGAAACGTATAGTTTAGCTTCAAATACTTGTGATATACATGATTCAGCTTCAACTGCATGCGAAACAAACGAGTTAGCTTTAAATCCATGCGAAACACATGATTTAGCTTCAAATCAATGCGACTTAGACGGGTTGTCTTCGAATCCATGCGAAACAAATGGTTTAGCTTCATATACTTGTGATATACATGATTTAGCTTCAACAGCACGCGAAATGAACGAGTTAGATTCAAATCCATGCGAAACACATGATTTAGCTTCAAATCAATGCGAAATAGATGGATTATCTACGAATCCATGCGAAACAAATGGATTAGATTCATATACGTGTGATATACATGATTTAGCTTCAACAGCATGCGAAATAAACGAGTTAGATTCAAATCCATGCGAAACACATGATCTAGCTTCAAATCAATGCGAAGAAGAAGGGTTATCTTCGAATCCATGCGAAACGAATAGTTTAGCTTCAATTACTTGTGATATACATGATTCAGCTTCAACTGCATGCGAAACAAACGAGTTAGCTTCAAATCCATGCGAAACACATGATTTAGCATCAAATCAATGCGAATTAGAAGGGGTATCTTCGTATCGATGCGAAACAAATGGTTTAGCTGCAAATACTTGTGATATACGTGATTTAGCTTCAACTGCATGCGAAACAAACGAGTTAGCTTAAAATCCATGCAAAACACATGATTTAGCTTCAAATCAATGCGAAGTAGAAGGCTGATCTTCGAATCCATGCGTAACAAATGGTTTAGCTGCAAATAATTGTGATATACGTGATTTAGCTTCAACTGCATGCGAAACAAACGAGTTAACTTCGAATCCATCCGAAACGAATAGTTTAGCTTCTAATACTTGTGATGTACATGATTCAGCTTCAACTGCATGCGAAACAAACGAGTTAGATTCAAATCCATGCGAAACACATGATTTAGATTAAAATCAATGCGAAGTAGAAGGCTTATCTTCGAATCCATGCGAAACAAATGGTTTAGCTTCAAATACTTGTGATATACATGATTTAGCTTCAACTGCATGCGAAACAAACGTGTTAGCTTAAAATCCATGCGGAACACATGATTTCGCTTCAAATCAATGCGAAGTAGAAGGCTGATCTTCGGATCCATGCGTAACAAATGGTTTAACTTCAAATACTTGTGATATACATGATTTAGCTTCAACAGCATGCGAAACAAACGAGTTAGCTTCAAATCCATGCGAAACACATGATTTAGCTTCAAATCAATGCGAATTAGAAGGGTTGTCTTGGAATCCATGTGAAACGTATGATATAGCTTCAACTACTTGTGATATACATGATTTAGCTTCAACAGCATGCGAAAAAAACGAGTTAGCTTCAAAACCAAGCGAAACACATGATTTAGCCTCAAATCAATGCGAAGTAGAAGGCTTAGCTTCGAATAAATGCGAAACAAATGGTTTAGCTTCAAATACTTGTGATATATATGATTTAGCTTCAACAGCATGCGAAACGAACGAGATAGCTTCAAATCCATGCGAAACACATGATTTAGCTTCAAATCAATGCGAAGTAGGAGGCTTACATTCGATCCTATGCGATACAAATGGTTTAGCTGCAAATACTTGTGATATACATGATTTAGCTTCAACTGCATGCGAAACAAACGAGTTAGCTGCTAATCCATGCGAAACACATGATTTAGATTAAAATCAATGAGAAGTAGAAGGCTTATTTTCGAATCCATGCGAAACAAATGGTTTAGCTTCAAATCCTTGTGATATACATGATTTAGCTTCAACTGCATGCGAAACAAACGAGTTAGCTTAAAATCCATGCGGAACACATGATTTAGCTTCAAATCAATGCGAAGTAGAAAGCTGATCTTCGAATCCATGCGAAGCAAATGGTTTAGCTTCAAATACTTTTGATACACTTGATTGAGCTTCAACAGCATGCGAAACAAACGAGTTAGCTTCAAATCCATGCGAAAAACATGATTTAGCATCAAATCAATGCGATGTGGAAGGCTTATCTTCGAATCCATGCGAAACGAATAGTTTAGCTTCAAATACTTGTGATATACATGATTCAGCTTCAACTGCATGCGAAACAAACGAGTTAGCTTTAAATCCATGCGAAACACATGATTTAGATTAAAATCAATGCGAAGTAGAAGGCTTATCTTCGAATCCATGCGAAACAAATGGTTTAGCTTCAAATGCTTGTGATATACATGATTTAGCTACAACTGCATGCGAAAAAACGAGTTAGCTTCAAAACCAAGCGAAACACATGATTTAGCCTCAAATCAATGCGAAGTAGAAGGCTTAGCTTCGAATAAATGCGAAACAAATGGTTTAGCTTCAAATACTTGTGATATATATGATTTAGCTTCAACAGCATGCGAAACAAACGAGTTAGCTTCAAATCCATGCGAAACACATGATTTAGCTTCAAATCAATGCGGAGTAGGAGGCTTATCTTCGATCCCATGCGATACAAATGGTTTAGCTTCAAATACTTGTGATATAGATGATTGAGCTTCAACAGCATGCGAAACAAATGAGTTATATTCAAATCCAAGCGAAACACATGATTTATCTTCAAATCAATGAGAAGTGGAAGGCTTATCTTCGAATCCATGCGAAACGAATAGTTTAGCTTCAAATACTTGTGATATACATGATTCAGCTTCAACTGCATCCGAAACAAACGAGTTAGCTTAAAATCCATGCGGAACACATGATTTAGCTTCAAATCAATGCGAAGTAGAAAGCTGATCTTCGTATCCATGCGAAGCAAATGGTTTAGCTTCAAATACTTTTGATACACTTGATTTAGCTTCAACAGCATGCGAAACAAACGAGTTAGCTTCAAATCCATGCGAAACACATGATTTAGCATCAAATCAATGCGATGTGGAAGGCTTATCTTCGAATCCATGCGAAACGAATAGTTTAGCTTCAAATACTTGTGATATACATGATTCAGCTTCAACTGCATGCGAAACAAACGAGTTAGCTTTAAATCCATGCGAAACACATGATTTAGATTAAAATCAATGCGAAGTAGAAGGCTTATCTTCGAATCCATGCGAAACAAATGGTTTAGCTTCAAATGCTTGTGATATACATGATTTAGCTACAACTGCATGCGAAAAAACGAGTTAGCTTCAAAACCAAGCGAAACACATGATTTAGCCTCAAATCAATGCGAAGTAGAAGGCTTAGCTTCGAATAAATGCGAAACAAATGGTTTAGCTTCAAATACTTGTGATATATATGATTTAGCTTCAACAGCATGCGAAACAAACGAGTTAGCTTCAAATCCATGCGAAACACATGATTTAGCTTCAAATCAATGCGGAGTAGGAGGCTTATCTTCGATCCCATGCGATACAAATGGTTTAGCTTCAAATACTTGTGATATAGATGATTGAGCTTCAACAGCATGCGAAACAAATGAGTTATATTCAAATCCAAGCGAAACACATGATTTATCTTCAAATCAATGAGAAGTGGAAGGCTTATCTTCGAATCCATGCGAAACGAATAGTTTAGCTTCAAATACTTGTGATATACATGATTCAGCTTCAACTGCATCCGAAACAAACGAGTTAGCTTCAAATCCATGCGAAACACATGATTTAGATTAAAATCAATGCGAAGTAGAAGGCTTATCTTCGAATCCATGCGAAACAAATGGTTTAGCTTCAAATACTTGTGATATACATGATTTAGCTACAACAGCATGCGAAAAAAACGAGTTAGCTTCAAAACCTAGCGAAACACAAGATTTAGCCCCAAATCAATGCGAAGTAGATGGCTTAGCTTCGAATAAATGCGAACCAAATGGTTTAGCTTCAAATACTTGTGATATGCATGATTTAGCTTCAACTACTAGCGAAAAAAACGAGTTAGCTTCAAATCCAAGCGAAACACCTGATTTAGCCTCAAATCAATGCGAAATAGAAGGGTTATCTTCGAATCCATGCGAAACAAATGATATAGCTTCAAATACGTGTGATATACATGATTTACCTTCAACAGCATCCGAAACAAACGAGTTAGCTTCAAATCCTTGCGAAACACGTGATTTAGATTAAAATCAATGCGAAGTAGAAGGCTTATCTTCGAATCCATGCGAAACAAATGGTTTAGCTACAAATACTTGTAAAATACATGATTTAGCTTCAACTGCATGCGATACAAACGAGTTAGCTTAAAATCCATGCGGAACACATGATTTAGCTTCAAATCAATGCGAAGTAGAAGGCTGATCTTCGAATCCATGCGAAGCAAATGGTTTAGCTTCAAATACTTTTGATACACTTGATTTAGCTTCAACAGCATGCGAAACAAACGAAGTAGCTTCAAATCCAAGCGAAACACATGATTTATCTTCAAATCAATGCGAATTAGAAGGGTTATCTTGGAATGCATGCGAAACGTATGATATAGCTTCAAATACTTGTGATATACATGATTTAGCTTCAACAGCATGCGAAACAGACGAGTTAGCTTGAAATCCATGCGAAACATATGATTTAGCATCAAATCAATGCGAAGTAGAAGGCTGATCTTCGAATCCATGCGAAGCAAATGGTTTAGCTTCAAATACTTGTGATATACATGATTTAGCTTCAACTGCATGCGAAACAAACGAGTTAGCTTAAAATCCATGCGGAACACATGATTTAGCATCAAATCAATGCGAAGTGGAAGGCTTATCTTCGAATCCATGCGAAACGAATAGTTTAGCTTCAAATACTTGTGATATACATGATTCAGCTTCAACTGCATGCGAAACAAACGAGTTAGCTTTAAATCCATGCGAAACACATGATTTAGATTAAAATCAATGCGAAGTAGAAGGCTTATCTTCGAATCCATGCGAAGCAAATGGTTTAGCTTCGAATCCATGCGAAGCAAATGGTTTAGCTTCAAATACTTTTGATACACTTGAGTTAGCTTCAACATCATGCGAAACAAACGAGTTAGCTTCAAATCCTTGCGAAACACATGATTTAGCATCAAATCAATGCGAAGTGGAAGACTTATCTTCGAATCCATGCGAAACGTATAGTTTAGCTTCAAATACTTGTGATATACATGATTCAGCTTCAACTGCATGCGAAACAAACGAGTTAGCTTTAAATACATGCGAAACACATGATTTAGCTTCAAATCAATGCGAATTAGACGGGTTGTCTTGGAATCCATGCGAAACGTATGATATAGCTACAAATACTTGTGATATACATGATTTAGCTTCAACAGCATGCGAAACAAACGAGTTAGCTTCAAATCCATGCGAAACACATGATTTAGATTAAAATCAATGCGAAGTAGAAGGCTTATCTTCGAATCCATGCGAAACAAATGGTTTAGCTTCAAATACTTGTGATATACATGATTTAGCTTCAACTGCATGCGATACAAACGAGTTAGCTTAAAATCCATGCGGAACACATGATTTAGCTTCAAATCAATGCGAAGTAGAAGGCTGATCTTCGAATCCATGCGAAGCAAATGGTTTAGCTTCAAATACTTTTGATACACTTGATTTAGCTTCAACAGCATGCGAAACAAACGAGTTAGCTTCAAATCCAAGCGAAACACATGATTTAGATTAAAATCAATGCGAAGTAGAAGGCTTATCTTCGAATCCATGCGAAACAAATGGTTTAGCTGCAAATACTTGTGATTTACGTGATTTAGCTTCAACTGCATGCGAAACAAACGAGTTAAATTCGAATCCATGCGTAACGAATAGTTTAGCTTCAAATACTTGTGATGCACATGATTTAGCTTCAACTGCATGCGATACAAACGGGTTAGCTTAAAATCCATGCGGAAGACATGATTTAGCTTCAAATCAATGCGAAGTAGAAGGCTGATCTTCGAATCCATGCGAAGCAAATGGTTTAGCTTCAAATACTTTTGATACACTTGATTTAGCTTCAACAGCATGCGAAACAAACGAGTTAGCTTCAAATCCTTGCGAAACACATGATTTAGCATCAAATCAATGCGAAGTGGAAGACTTATCTTCGAATCTTTGCGAAACGAATAGTTTAGCTTCAAATACTTGTGATATACATGATACAGCTTCAACTGCATGCGAAACAAACGAGTTATCTTTAAATCCATGCGAAACACATGATTTAGATTAAAATCAATGCGAAGTAGAAGGCTTATCTTCGCATCCATGCGAAACAAATGGTTTAGCTTCAAATACTTGTGATATACATGATTCTGCTTCAACTGCATGCGAAACAAACGAGTTAGCTTTAAATCCATGCGAAACACATGATTTAGCTTCAAATCAATGCGAATTAGAAGGGTTATCGTCGAATCCATGCGAAACGAATGATATAGCTTCAAATACTTGTGATATACATGATTTAGCTTCAACAGCATCCGAAACAAACGAGTTAGATTCAAATCCATGCGAAACACATGATTTAGCTTCAAATCGATGCGAAGAAGTAGGCATATCTTCGAATCCATGCGAAACAAATGGATTAGCTTCTTATACTTGTGATATACATGATTTAGCTTCAACAGCATGCGAAATAAACGAGTTAGCTTCAAATCCATGCGAAACACATGATTTAGCTTCAAATCATGCGAATTAGAAGGGTTATCTTGGAATCCATGCGAAACGTATGATATAGCTTCAAATAATTGTGGTATACATGATTTAGCTCCAACAGCATGCGAAACAAACGAGTTAGCTTCAAATCCATGCGAAACACATGATTTAGCATCAAATCAATGCGAAGTAGAAGGCTGATCTTCGAATCCATGCGAAGCAAATGGTTTAGCTTCAAATACTTGTGATATACATGATTTAGCTTCAACAGCATGCGAAACAAATGAGTTATATTCAAATCCAAGCGAAACACATGATATATCTTCAAATCAATGCGAATTAGAAGGGTTATCTTGGAATGCATGCGAAACGTATGATATAGCTTCAAATACTTGTGATATACATGATTTAGCTTCAACAGCATGCGAAACAAACGAGTTAGCTTCAAATCCATGCGAAACACATGATTTAGCATCAAATCAATGTGAAGTAGAAGGCTGATCTTCGAATAAATGCGTAACAAATGGCTTAGCTGCAAATACTTGTGATTACATGATTTAGCTTCAACAGCATGCGAAATAAACGAGTTAGCTTCAAATCCATGCGAAACACATGATTTAGATTCAAATGAATGCGAATTAGAAGGGTTATCTTGGAATCCATGCGAAACGTATGATATAGCTTCTTATACTTGTGATATACATGATTTAGCTTCAACAGCATGCGAAATAAACGAGTTAGATTCAAATCCATGCGAAACACATGATTTAGCTTCAAATCAATGCGAAGTAGAAGGGTTATCTTCGTATCGATGCGAAACAAATGGTTTAGCTGCAAATACTTGTGATATACGTGATTTAGCTTCAACTGTATGCGAAACAAACGAGTTAACTTCGAATCCATGCGAAACGAATAGTTTAGCTTCAAATACTTGTGATATACATGATTCAGCTTCAACTGCATGCGAAACAAACGAGTTAGCTTTAAATCCATGCGAACCACATGATTTAGATTAAAATCAATGCGAAGTAGAAGGCTTATCTTCGAATCCATGCGAAACAAATGGTTTAGCTTCAAATAATTGTGATATACATGATTTAGCTACAACTGCATGCGAAAAAGACGAGTTAGCTTCAAAACCAAGCGAAACACATGATTTAGCCTCAAATCAATGCGAAGTAGAAGGCTTAGCTTCGAATAAATGCGAAACAAATGGTTTAGCTTCAAATACTTGTGATATATATGATTTAGCTTCAACAGCATGCGATGCAAACGAGTTAGCTTCAAATCCATGCGAAACACATGATTTAGCTTCAAATCAATGCGAAGTAGAAGGCTGATCTTCGAATCCATGCGAAGCAAATGGTTTAGCTTCAAATACTTGTGATATACATGATTTAGCTTCAACAGCATGCGAAACAAACGAGTTAGCTTCAAATCCATGCGAAACACATGATGTAGCATCAAATCAATGCTAAGTAGAAGGCTGATCTTCGAATCCATGCGTAACAAATGGTTTAGTTTCAAATACTTGTGATATACATGATTTAGCTTCAACAGCATGCGAAACAAACGAGTTAGCTTCAAATCCAAGCGAAACACATGATTTAGCCTCAAATCAATGCGAAGTAGAAGGCTTAGCTTCGAATAAATGCGAAACAAATGGTTTAGCTTCTTATACTTGTGATATACATGATTTAGCTTCAACAGCATGCGAAATAAACGAGTTAGATTCAAATCCATGCGGAACACATGATTTAGCTTCAAATCAATGCGAAGTAGAAGGCTGATCTTCGAATCCATGCGTAACAAATGGTTTAGCTGCAAATACGTGTGATTACATGATTTAGCATCAACAGCATGCGAAATAAACGAGTTAGCTTCAAATCCATGCGAAACACATGATTTAGATTAAAATCAATGCGAAGTAGAAGGCTTATCTTCGAATCCATGCGAAACAAATGGTTTAGCTGCAAATACTTGTGATTTACGTGATTTAGCTTCAACTGCATGCGAAACAAACGAGTTAAATTCGAATCCATGCGTAACGAATAGTTTAGCTTCAAATACTTGTGATGCACATGATTTAGCTTCAACTGCATGCGATACAAACGGGTTAGCTTAAAATCCATGCGGAAGACATGATTTAGCTTCAAATCAATGCGAAGTAGAAGGCTGATCTTCGAATCCATGCGAAGCAAATGGTTTAGCTTCAAATACTTTTGATACACTTGATTTAGCTTCAACAGAATGCGAAACAAACGAGTTAGCTTCAAATCCAAGCGAAACACATGATTTATCTTCAAATTAATGCGCATTAGAAGGGTTATCTTGGAATGCATGCGAAACGTATGATATAGCTTCAAATACTTGTGATATACATGATTTAGTTTCAACAGCATGCGAAACAGACGAGTTAGCTTGAAATCCATGCGAAACACATGATTTAGCATCAAATCAATGCGAAGTAGAAGGCTGATCTTCGAATCCATGCGAAGCAAATGGTTTAGCTTCAAATACTTGTGATATACATGATTTAGCTTCAACTGCATGCGAAACAAACGAGTTAGCTTAAAATCCATGCGGAACACATGATTTAGCTTCAAATCAATGCGAAGTAGAAGGCTGATCTTCGAATCCATGTGAAGCAAATGGTTTAGCTTCAAATACTTTTGATACACTTGAGTTAGCTACAACAGCATGCGAAACAAACGAGTTAGCTTCAAATCCTTGCGAAACACACGATTTAGCATCAAATCAATGCGAAGTGGAAGGCATATCTTCGAATCCATGCGAAACGAATAGTTTAGCTTCAAATACTTGTGATATACATGATTCAGCTTCAACTGCATGCGAAACAAACGAGTTAGCTTTAAATCCATGCGAAAGACATGATTTAGATTAAAATCAATGCGAAGTAGAAGGCTGATCTTCGAATCCATGCGAAGCAAATGGTTTAGCTTCATATACTTGTGATATACATGATTTAGCTACAACTGCATGCGAAAAAAACGAGTTAGCTTCAAAACCAAGCGAAGCACATGATTTAGCCTCAAATCAATGCGAAGTAGACGGCTTAGCTTCGAATAAATGCGAAACAAATGGTTTAGCTTCAAATACTTGTGATATATATGATTTAGCTTCAACAGCATGCGATACAAACGAGTTAGCTTCAAATCCATGCGAAACACATGATTTAGCTTCAAATCAATGCGAAGTAGGAGGCTTATCTTCGATCCCATCCGATACAAATAGTTTAGCTTCAAATACTTGTGATATACATGATTTAGCTTCAACAGCATGCGAAACAAACGAGTTAGCTTCAAATCCATGCGAAACACATGATTTAGCTTCAAATCAATGCGAATTAGAAGGGTTATCTTGGAATCCATGCGAAACGTATTATATACCTTCAAATACTTGTGATATACATGATTTAGCTTCAACAGCATGCGAAACAAACGAGTTAGCTTCAAATCCATGCGAAACACATGATTTAGATTAAAATCAATGCGAAGTAGAAGGCTTATCTTCGAATCCATGCGAAACAAATGGTTTAGCTTCAAATACTTGTGATATACACGATTTAGCTTCAACTGCATGCGAAACAAACGAGTTAGCTTATAATCCATGCGAAACACATGATTTAGCTTCAAATCAATGCGAAGTAGAAGGGTTATCTTCGTATCCATGCGAAACAAATGGTTTAGCTTCAAATACTTGTGATATACATGATTTAGCTTCAACAGCATGCGAAACAAACGAGTTAGATTCAAATCCATGCGAAACACATGATTTAGCTTCAAATCAATGCGAAGTAGAAGGCTTATCTTCGAATCCATGCGAAACAAATGGTTTAGCTTCAAATACTTGTGGTATACACGATTTAGCTTCAACTGCATGCGAAACAAACGAGTTAGATTCAAATCCATGCGAAACACATGATTTAGCTTCAAATCAATGCGAAGTAGAAGGCTTATCTTCGAATCCATGCGAAACAAATGGTTTAGCTTCAAATACTTGTGGTATACACGATTTAGCTTCAACTGCATGCGAAACAAACGAGTTAGCTTATAATCCATGCGAAACACATGATTTAGCTTCAAATCAATGCGAAGTAGAAGGGTTATCTTCGTATCCATGCGAAACAAATGGTTTAGCTTCAAATACTTGCGATATACATGATTTAACTTCAACAGCATGCGAAACATACGAGTTAGATTCAAATCCATGCGAAACACATGATTTAGCTTCAAATCAATGCGAAGTAGAAGGCTTATCTTCGTATCCATGCGAAACAAATGGTTTAGCTGCAAATACTTCTGATATACGTGATTTAGCTTCAACTGCATGCGAAACAAACGAGTTAACTTCGAATCCATGCGAAGCAAATGGTTTAGCTTCAAATACTTGTGATCCACTTGAGTTAGCTTCAACAGCATGCGAAACAAACGAGTTAGCTTCAAATCCATGCGAAACACATGATTTAGCATCAAATCAATGCGAAGTGGAAGGCTTATCTTCGAATCCATGCGAAACAAATGGATCAGCTTCATATACTTGTGATATACACGATTTAGCTTCAACTGCATGCGAAACAAACGAGTTAGCTTATAATCCATGCGAAACACATGATTTAGCTTCAAATCAATGCGAAGTAGAAGGCTTATCTTCGAATCCATGCGAAACGAATAGTTTAGCTTCAAATACTTGTGATATACATGATTCAGCTTCAACTGCATGCGAAACAAACGAGTTAGCTTCAAATCCATGCGAAACACATGATTTAGATTAAAATCAATGCGATGTAGAAGGCTTATCTTCGAATCCATGCGAAACAAATGGTTTAGCTTCAAATACTTGTGATATGCATGATTTAGCTTCAACTACTAGCGAAAAAAACGAGTTAGCTTCAAATCCAAGCGAAACACATGATTTAGCCTCAAATCAATGCGAATTAGAAGGGTTATCTTCGAATCCATGCGAAACGAATAGTTTAGCTTCAAGTACTTGTGATATACATGATTCAGCTTCAACTGCATGCGAAACAAACGAGTTAGCTTCAAATCCATGCGAAACACATGATTTATATTAAAATCAATGCGAAGTAGAAGGCTTATCTTCGAATCCATGCGAAACAAATGGTTTAGCTTCAAATACTTGTGATATACATGATTCAGTTTCAATTGCATGCGAAACAAACGAGCTAGCTTCAAATCCATGCGAAACACACGATTTAGCCTCAAATCAATGCGAAGTAGATGGCTTAGCTTCGAATAAATGCGAACCAAATGATTTAGCTTCAAATACTTGTGATATGCATGATTTAGCTTCAACTACTAGCGAAAAAAACGAGTTAGCTTCAAATCCAAGCGAAACACATGATTTAGCCTCAAATCAATGCGAATTAGAAGGGTTATCTTCGAATCCATGCGAAACAAATGATATAGCTTCAAATACTTGTGATATACATGATTTAGCTTCAACAGCATCCGAAACAAACGAGTTAGCTTAAAATCCTTGCGAAACACATGATTTAGATTAAAATCAATGCGAAGTAGAAGGCTTATCTTCGAATCCATGCGAAACAAATGGTTTAGCTTCAAATACTTGTGATATACATGATTTAGCTTCAACTGCATGCGAAACAACCGAGTTAGCTTAAAATCCATGCGGAACACATGATTTAGCTTCAAATCAATGCGAAGTAGAAGGCTGATCTTCCTATCCATGCGAAGCAAATGGTTTAGCTTCAAATACTTGTGATACACTTTATTTAGCTTCAACTGCTCGCGAATCAAACAAGTTAGCTTCAAATCCATGCGAAACACATGATTTAGATTAAAATCAATGCGAAGTAGAAGGCTTATCTTCGAATCCATGCGAAACAAATGGTTTAGCTTCAAATACTTGTGATATACATGATTTAGCTACAACTGCATGAGAAAAAAACGAGTTAGCTTCAAAACCAAGCGAAACACATGATATAGCCTCAAATCAATGCGAAGTAGAAGGCTTAGCTTCGAATAAATGCGAAACAAATGGTTTAGCTTCAAATACTTGTGATATGCATGATTTAGCTTCAACTACTAGCGAAAAAAACGAGTTAGCTTCAAATCCAAGCGAAACACATGATTTAGACTCAAATCAATGCGAATTAGAAGAGTTATCTTCGAATCCATGCGAAACAAATGGTTTAGCTTCAAATACTTTTGATACACTTGAGTTAGCTTCAACAGCATGCGAAACAAACGAGTTAGCTTCAAATCCTTGCGAAACACATGATTTAGCATCAAATCAATGCGAAGTGGAAGGCTTACCTTCGAATCCATGCGAAACGAATAGTTTAGTTTCAAATACTTGTGATATACATGATTCAGCTTCAACTGCATGCGAAACACACGAGTTAGCTTTAAATCCATGCGAAACACATGATTTAGATTAAAATCAATGCGAAGTAGAAGGCTTATCTTCGAATCCATGCGAAACAAATGGTTTAGCTTCAAATACTTGTGATATACATGATTTAGCTTCAACAGCATGCGAAACAAACGAGTTAGCTTCAAATCCAAGCGAAACACATGATTTAGCCTCAAATCAATGCGAATTAGAAGGGTTATCTTCGAATCCATGCGAAACAAATGATATAGCTTCAAATACTTGTGATATACATGATTTAGCTTCAACAGCATGCGAAACAAACGAGTCAGCTTCAAATCCATGCGAAACACATGATTTAGCATCAAATCAATGCTAAGTAGAAGGCTGATCTTCGAATCCATGCGAAACGTATGATATAGCTTCAAATACTTGTGACATACATGATTTATCTTCAACAGCATGCGAAACAAACGAGTTAGCTTCAAATCCATGCGAAACACATGATTTAGATTAAAATCAATGCGAAGTAGAAGGCTTATCTTCGAATCCATGCGGAACAAATGGTTTAGCTTCAAATACTTGTGATATACATGATTTAGCTTCAACTGCATGCGAAACAAACGAGTTAGCTTAAAAGCCATGCGGAACACATGATTTAGCTTCAAACCAATGCAAGTAGAAGGCTGATCATCGAATCCATGCGAAGCAAATGGTTTAGCTTCAAATACTTGTGATATACATGATTTAGCTTCAACAGCATGCGAAACAAATGAGTTATATTCAAATCCAAGCGAAACACATGATTTATCTTCAAATCTATGCGAATTAGGAGGGTTATCGTGGAATCCATGCGAAACGTATGATATAGCTTCAAGTACTCTTGATATACATGATTTAGCTTCAACAGCATGCGAAACAAACGAGTTAGCTTCATATCCATGCGAAACACATGATTTAGCTTCAAATCAATGCGAATTAGAAGGGTTATCTTGGAATCCATGCGAAACGTATGATATAGCTTCAAATACTTGTGATATACATGATTTAGCTTCATCTGCATGCGAAACAAACGAGTTAGCTTAAAATCCATGCGAAACACATGATTTAGCATCAAATCAATGCGAAGTAGAAGGCTGATCTTCGAATCCATGCGAAGCAAATGGGTTAGCTTCAAATACTTGTGGTATACATGATTTAGCTTCAACAGCATGCGAAACAAATGAGTTAGCTTCAAATCCTTGCGAAAAACATGATTTAGCATCAAATCAATGCGAAGTGGAAGGCTTATCTTCGAATCCATGCGAAACGAATAGTTTAGCTTCAAATACTTGTGATATACATGATTCAGCTTCAACTGCATGCGAAACAAACGAGTTAGCTTTAGATCCATGCGAAACACATGATTTAGATTATAATCAATACGAAGTAGAAGGCTTATCTTCGAATCCATGCGAAACAAATGGTTTAGCTTCAAATACTTGTGATATACATGATTTAGCTACAACTGCATGCGAAAAAAACGAGTTAGCTTATAATCCATGCGAAACACATTATTTAGCTTCAAATCAATGCGAAGTAGAAGGGTTATCTTCGAATCCATGCGAAACGAATAGTTTAGCTTCAAATACTTGTGATATACATGATTTAGCTTCAACAGCATGCGAAACAAACGAGTTAGCTTCAAATCCATGCGAAACACATGATTTAGCTTCAAATCAATGCGAAGTAGAAGGGTTATCTTCGAATCCATGCGAAACGAATAGTTTAGCTTCAAATACTTGTGATATACATGATTTAGCTTCAACAGCATGCGAAACAAACGAGTTAGCTTCAAGTCCAAACGAAACACATGACTTATCTTCCATGCATTGCGTAGTAGAAGGTTTAACTACAAATCCATGCGATTCAAGTGATTTAAAATACTTGCTATATAATGGATTTAGCTTCAACTGGAAGCGAGACAAACGAGTTAGCTTCACATTCATGCGAAACACATGATTTAGATTCAAATCTATGCGAGGTAAAAGCTTTGTCTTCAAATCCATGCGAAACAAATGATTTAGCTTCAAATACTTTCGATATAAATGATTTAGATTCAACTGCATGCGAAACAAACGAGTTAACTTCAAATCCATGCGAAACACATGATTTAGTTTCAAATACTTGTGATATACATGATTTAGCTTCAACTGCATGCGAAAAAAACGAGTTAGCTTCAAATCCAAGCGAAACACATGATTTAGCTTCAAATCAATGCGAAGTAGAAGGCTTATCTTCGTATCCATGCGAAACAAATGGTTTAGCTGCAAATACTTGTGATATACATGATTTAGCTTCAACTGCATGCGAAACAAACGAGTTAGCTTAAAATCCATGCGGAACACATGATTTAGCTTCAAATCAATGCGAAGTAGAATGCTGAGTTTCAAATCCATGCGAATCAAATGTTTTAGCTTCAAATACTTGTGATATACATGATTCAGCTACTACTGCATGCGAAACAAATGAGTTAGCTTCAAATCCATGCGAAACACATGATTTAGCTCCAAATCGATGCGAAGTAGTAGGCTTATATTCGAATCCATGCGAAACAAATGGTTTAGCGTCAAATATTTGTGATATACATGATTTAGCTTCAAATGCAGGCGAAATAACGAGTTAGCTTCAAATCCATGCGAAACACATGATTTAGCTTCAAATCAATGCGAAGTAGAAGGGTTATCTTCGAAACCATGCGAAACAAATGGTTTAGCTTCAAATACTTGTGTTATACATGATTTACATTCAAAAGCAAGCGATACAAACGAGTTAGCTTCAAATCCATGAGAAACATGTGATTTAGCATCAAATCAATGCGAAGTGGAAGGCTTAGCTTCAAATCCATGCGAAATATATGATTTCGCTTCAAATCAATGCGAAGTAGAAGGCTGATCTCCGAATCCACACGAAACAGATTGTTTAGATTCAAATACTTGTAATACACATGATTTAGGTTCAACAGCATGCGAAACAAAACGTGTTAGCTTCAAATCAATGTGAAACACATGATTTAGCTTCAATTCAATGCGAAGTAGAAGGCTTATCTTCGAATCCATGCGAAACAAATGGTTTAAATTCAAATACTTGTGATATACATGATTTAGCTTCAAATGCAGGCGAAACAAACGAGTTAGCTTCAAATCGATGCGAAACACATGATTTAGCTTAAAATCAATGCGAAGCCGATGGCAGATCGTCGAATCCATGCGAAACAAATGGTTTAGCTTCAAATACTTATGATATACATGATTTAGTTTCAACTGCATGCGAAACAAACGAGTTAGCTTCAAATACAAGCGAAACACATGATTCAGCTTCAAATCAATGCGAAGTAAAAGGCTTAGTTTCAAATCCATGCGAAACAAATGGTTTAGCTTCAAATACTTGTGATATACATTATTTAGCTTAACTGCATGCGAAACAAACAAGTTAGCTTCAAATCCAAGCAAACCACATGATTTAGAATCACATCATTGCGAAGTAGAAGGCTTAGATTCAAATCCAGCGAAGCGAATGATTTAGCTTCAAAAACTTGCGAATATCACTGATATAGCTTCAAATGCAGGCGAAACAAACGCGTTAGATTTAAATCCATGCAAAAGTCATGATTTACCTTCAAATGAATGCGAAGTAGAAGGCTTAGTATGAAATCCATGCGAATCAATTTCTTTAGCTTCAAATACTTGTGATATACATGATTTAGCTACAACTGCTTGGGAAGCAAACGAGTTAACTTCACACCCATTCAAAAAAAAAGGTTTAGCTTCAAATCCATGCGAATCTCATGACTTAGCATCAAATCAATGGGAAGTAGTAGGCTTACCATCGAATCCATGCGAAACAAATGGTTTAGCTTCATACACTTGTGATATACATGATTTACATTCAACAGCAAGAGAAACAAACGAGTTAGCTTCAAATCCATGCGAAACACATGATTTAGCACCGAATCAATGCGAAGTAGAAGGCTTACCTTCGAATCCACACGAAACAGATGGTTTAGCTTCAAATACTTGTAATGTACATGATTTAGGTTCAACAGCATGCGAAACAAACCTGTTAGCTTCAAATCCATTTGAAACACATGATTTAGCTTCAATTCAATGCGAAGTAGGAGGCTTATCTTCGAATCCATGCGAAACAAATGGTTTAGCTTCAAATACTTGTGATATACATGATTTTGCTTCAAATGCAGGCGAAACAATCGAGTTAGCAGCAAATCGATGCGAAAGACATGATTTGGCTTAAAATCAATGCGAAGCAGATGGCTGATCGTCGAATCCATTCGAAACAAACGAGTTAGCTTCAAATACAAGCGAAAAACAAAATATAGCATCAAGTCAACGCGAAGTTGGAGGCTTAGTTTCAAATCCATACGAAACAAATGGTTTAGCTTCAAACACTTGTTTTATACATGATTTAGCTTCAACTGCTTGCGAAACAAACGTGTTAGCTTCAAATCCACGCAAAAGACATGATTTACCATCAAATCAATGCAAATTAGGAGGCTGATCTTCGAATCCATGCGAAACAAATGGCTCAGGCTCAAATATTTGTGTTATACATGATTTAGCTTCAAATGCATGCGAAACAAACGAGTTAGCTTCAAAGTCATTCAAAACATATGATTTAGCTTCAAATTCATTAGGAAGACATGGTTTAGCGTACTATTCTTGGGAATCAAATGGTTAAGATTCAAATACTTGTGATATACATGATATAGCTTCAAATGCAGGCGAAATAAACGAGTCAGCTTCAAATCCATGCGAAACACATGATTTAGCTTCAAATGAATGCGAAGTAGAAGGCTGATCTCCGAATCCATGCGAAACAAATGGTTTAGCTTCAAACACTTGTGATATACATGATTTACATTCAACAGCAAGAGAAACAAACGAGTTAGCTTCAAATCCATTCGAAACACATGATTTAGCATCAAATCAATGCGAAGTAGAAGGCTTACCTTCGAATCCACACGAAACAGATGGTTTAGCTTCAAATACTTGTGATGTACATGACTTAGCTTCAACTGCATGCGAAACAAACGAGTTAGCTTCAAATCCAAGCGAAACATATGATTTCGCTTCAAATCAATGCGAAGTAGAAGTCTGATCTCCGAATCCACACGAAACAGATTGTCTAGATTCAAATGCTTGTAATATACATGATTTAGGTTCAACAGCATGCGAAACAAACATGTTAGCTTCAAATCCATGTGAAACACATGATTTAGCTTCAATTCAATGCGAAGTAGAAGGCTTATCTTCGAATCCATGCGAAACAAATGGTTTAAATTCAAATACTTGTGATATACATGATTTAGCTTCAAATGCAGGCGAAACAAACGAGTTAGCTTCAAATCGATGCGAAACACATGATTTAGCTTAAAATCAATGCGAAGCCGATGGCAGATCGTCGAATCCATGCGAAACAAATGGTTTAGCTTCAAATACTTGTGATATACATGATTTAGCTTCAAATGCAGGCGAAACAAACGAGTTAGCTTCTAATCGATGCGAATCAAACGGTTTAACTTCAAATACTTGTGATATACATTATTTAGCTTCAACTGCATGCGAAACAAACAAGTTAGCTTCAAATCCAAGCAAAACACATGATTTAGAATGAAATCAATGCGAAGTAGAAGGCTTAGATTCAAATCCGGCGAAGCGAATGATTTAGCTTCAAATACTTGCGAATATCACTGATATAGCTTCAAATGCAGGCGAAACAAACGCGTTAGCTTTAAATCCATGCAAAAGTCATGATTTACCTTCAAATCAATGCGAAGTAGAAGGCTTAGTATGAAATCCATGCGAATCAAGTTCTTTAGCTTCAAATACTTAAGATATACATGATTTAGATTCAAATGCAGGCGAAACAAACGATTTAGCTTCAAATCCTTTCGAAACACATGGTTTAGTATCAAATCAATGCGAAGCAGAAGGCTTAGCTTCAAATCCATGCGAAACACATGATTTAGCTTCAAATAAACGCGATGTAGGAGGCTGATCTTCGAATCCATGCGAAACAAATGGCTCAGGCTCAAATACTTGTGTTATACTTGATTTAGCTTCAACTGCATGCGAAACAAACATGTTAGCTTCAATTCCAAGCGAAACACATGATTTAGCTTCAAATCAATGCGAAGTAGAAGGCTTATCTTCGAATCCATGCGAAACAAATGGTTTAGCTTCAAATACTTGTGATATACATGATTTAGCTTCAACAGCATGCGAAACAAACGAGTTAGCTTCAAATCTATGCGAAACACATGATTTAGCTTCAAATCAATGCGAAGTAGAAGGGTTATCTTCGAATCCATGCGAAACAAATGGATTAGCTTCAAATACTTGTGATATACATGATTTAGCTTCAACTGCATGCGAAACAAACGACTTAGCTTCAAATCCATGCGAAACACATGATTTAGCTTCAAATAAACGCGAATTAGGAGGCTGATCTTCGAATCCATGCGAAACAAATGGCTCAGGCTCAAATACTTGTGTTATACATGATTTAGCTTCAACAGTATGCGAAACAAACGAGTTAGCTTCAAATCCTAGCGATAGACATGATTTAGCTTCAAAACAATGCGAAGTAGAAGGCTTATCTTCGAATCCATGCGAAACAAATCGTTTAGCTTCAATTATATGTGAAATACATGATTTAGCTTCAAATGCATGCGAAACAAACGTGTTAGCTTCAAATCCATTTAAAGCACATGATCTAGCTTCAAATTCATTCGAAAGACATGGTTTAGCGTACTATTCATGGGAATCAAATGGTTCAGATTCAAATACTTGTGATTTACATGATATAGCTTCAAATGCAGGCGAAACAAACGAGTCAGCTTCAAATCCTTTCGAAACACATGATTTAGTATCAAATCAATGCGAAGCAGAAGGCTTAGCGTCAAATCCATGCGAAACAAGTGGTTTAGATTGAAATACTTGTGATATACATGATTTAGCTTCAACAGCATGTGAAGCAAACGAGATAGCTTCAAATCCATGCGAAACACATGAGTTGGCTTCAAATTCATTCGAAACACATGGTTTAGCAGAGTGTTCTCGAGAAACAAATGGTTCAGCTTCAAATACTTGTGATATACGTGATTTCGCTCCAACTGCATGCGAAACAAACGAATTAGCTTCAAATCCAAGCGAAACACATGATTTAGCTTCAAATCAATGCGAAGTAGAAGGCTTAGTTTCAAATCTATTCGAAACAAATGGTGCAGCTTCAAATACTTGTGATATACATGATTTAGCTTCAACTGCGAAACAAACGATTTAGTTTCAAATCGATGCGAAACAAATGGTTTAGCTTCAAATATTTCTGATATACATGATTTAGCTTAAAATGCAGTCGAAACAAACGAGTTGGGCTTCATAGCCAAGCGAAACACATTATTTAGCGTCAAAGTCATGCGAAACACATGGTTTAACTTAATATTCATGCGAAACAAATGCTTCAGCTTCAAATACTTGTGATATACATGATTTAGATTCAACTGCATGCGAAACAAACGAGTTAGCCTCAAATCCATGCGAAACACATGATTTAGCATCAAATCAATGCGAAGTAGAAGGCTTATCTTCAAATCCATGCGAAACGAATGATTTAGCTTCAAATACTTGCGAATATCTCTGATATAGCTTCAAATGCAGGTGAAACAAACGAGTTAGCTTTAAATGCATGCAAAAGGCATGATTTACCTTCAAATCAATGCAAATTAGGAGACTGATCTTCGAATCCATCCGAAACAAATGGATCAGGCTCAAATACTTGTGTTATACATGGTTTAGCTTCAACAGTATGCGAAACAAACGAGTTAGCTTCAAATCCTAGCGATAGACATGATTTAGCTTCAAATCAATGCGAAGTAGAAGGCTTACCTTCGAATCCATGCGAAACAAATGGTTTAGCTTCAAACACTTGTGATATACATGATTTAGCTTCAACATCATGTGAAACAAACGAGTTAGCTTCAAATCCAAGCGAAACGCATGATTTATCTTCAAATCAATGCGAGGTAGAAGGCTTAGCTTCAAATCCATGCGATTCAAACGGTTTAGCTTCAAATACTTCTGATATACATGATTTAGCTTCAACAGTATGCGAAACAAACGAGTTAGCTTTAAATCCATGCGAAACACATGATTTAGCTTCAAATCAATGCGAAGTAGAAGGGTTATCTTCGAATCGATGCGAACCAAATGGTTTAGCTTCAAATACTTGTGATATACATGATTTAGCTTCAACAGCATGCGACACAAACGAGTTAGCTTCAAATCCAAGCGAAACACATGATTTATCTTCAAATCAATGCGAGGTAGAAGGCTTATCTTCAAATCCATGCGAATCAAACGATTTAGCTTCAAATACTTGTGATATACATGATTTAGCTTCAACAGCATGCGAAACAAACCAGTTAGCTTCAAATCTATGCGAAACACATGATTTAGCTTCAAATCAATGCGAAGTAGAAGGTTTATCTTCGAATCCATGCGAAACAAATGGTTTAGCTTCAAATACTTGTGATATACATGATTTAGCTTCAACAGCATGCGAAACAAACGAGTTAGCTTCAAATCCAAGCGAAACACATGATTTATCTTCAAATCAATGCGAGGTAGAAGGCTTATCTTCAAATCCATGCGAATCAAACGGTTTAGCTTCAAATACTTGTGATATACATGATTTAGCTTCAACAGCATGCGAAACAAACGTGTTAGCTTCAAATCTAAGCGAAAAACATAATATAGCATCAAATCAACGCGAAGTTGAAGGCTTACCTTCAAATCCATGCGAAACAAATGGTTTAGCTTCAAACACTTGTAATATACATGATTTAGCTTCAACAGCATACGAAACAAACGAGTTAGCTGCAAATCCATACGAAACACATGATTTAGCTTCAAATCAATGCGAAGTAGAAGGCTTAGCTTCAAATCCGTGCGAATCAAAAGTTTTAGCTTCAAATACTTGTGATATTCATGATTTAGCTTCAACTGCATGCGAAAAAACGAGTTAGATTCAAATCCAAGCGAAAAACATGATTTAGCATCAAGTCAACGCGAAGATGAAGGCTTCGCTTCAAATCCAAGCGAAACAAATGGTTTAGCTTCATATACTTGTGATATACATGATTTAGCTTCAACAGCATGCGAAACAAACGAGTCAGCTTCAAATCCAAGCGAAAAACATGATTTAGCTTCAAATGAATGCGAAGTAGAAGGCTGATCTCCGAATAAATCCGAAACAAATGGTTTAGCTTCAAACACTTGTGACATACACGACTTACATTCAACAGCAAGAGAAACAAACGAGTTAGCTTCAAATCCATGCGAAACACATGATTTAGCATCAAATCAATGCGAAGTAGAAGGCTTACATTCGAATCCACACGAAACAGATGGTTTAGCTTCAAATACTTGAGATGTACATGACTTAGCTTCAACTGCATGCGATACAAACGATTAGCTTCAAATCCATGCGAAACATATGATTTAACTTCAAATCAATGCGAAGTAGAAGGCTGATCTTTGAATCCACGCGAAACAAATGGATTAGCTTCAAATACTTGTGATATACAAGATTTAGCTTCAACAGCATGCGAAACAAACGTGTTAGCTTCAAATCCAAGCGAAAAACATAATATAGCATCAACTCAACGCGAAGTTGAAGGCTTAGCTTCAAATCCATACGAAACATATGGTTTAGCTTCAAACACTTGTTTTATACATGATTTAGCTTCAACTGCATGCGAATCAAATGGTTTAGCTTAAAATTCTTGTGATATGCGTGATTTTGCTTCAACTGCATGCAAAACCAACGAGCTAGCTTTAAATCCAAGCGAAACACATGATTTAGATTCAAATCAATGCGAAGTAGAAGGCTTAGCTTCAAATCCAGCGAAACGAATGATTTAGCTTCAAATACTTGCGAATATCACTGATATAGCTTCAAATGGAGGTGAAACAAACGAGTTAGCTTTAAATGCATGCAAAAGACATGATTTACCTTCAAATCAATGCGAAGTAGCAGGCTCAGTTTGAAATCCATGCGAATAAAGTTCTTTAGCTTCAACAGCATGCGAAACAAACGTGTTAGCTTCAAATCCATGCGAAACACATGATTTAGCTTCAAATAAACGCGAATTAGGAGGCTGATCTTCGAATCCATGCGAAACAAATGGCTCAGGCTCAAATACTTGTGTTATACATGATTTAGCTTCAACAGTATGCGAAACAAACGAGTTAGCTTCAAATCCTAGCGATAGACATGATTTAGCTTCAAAACAATGCGAAGTAGAAGGCTTATCTTCGAATCCATGCGAAACAAATCGTTTAGCTTCAATTATATGTGAAATACATGATTTAGCTTCAAATGCATGCGAAACAAACGTGTTAGCTTCAAATCCATTTAAAACACATGATCTAGCTTCAAATTCATTCGAAAGACATGGTTTAGCGTACTATTCATGGGAATCAAATGGTTCAGATTCAAATACTTGTGATATACATGATATAGCTTCAAATGCAGGCGAAACAAACAAGTCAGCTTCAAATCCTTTCGAAACACATGATTTAGTATCAAATCAATGCGAAGCAGAAGGCTTAGCGTAAACGAATGGTTTAGCTTCAAATACTTGTGATATTCATGATTTAACTTCAACTGCATGTGAAACAAACGAGTTAGCTTAAAATCCAAGCGAAACACATGATTTAGCTTCAAATCAATGCGAAGTAGAAGGCTTAGCTTCAAATCTATTCGAAACAAATGGTTCAGCTTCAAATACTTGTGATATACATGATTTAGCTTCAACTGCGAAACAAACGATTTAGTTTCAAATCGATGCGAAACAAATGGTTTAGCTTCAAATATTTCTGATATACATGATTTAGCTTAAAATGCAGTCGAAACAAACGAGTTGGGCTTCATAGCCAAGCGAAACACATTATTTAGCGTCAAAGTCATGCGAAACACATGGTTTAACTTAATATTCACGCGAAACAAATGCTTCAGCTTCAAATACTTGTGATATACATGATTTAGATTCAACTGCATGCGAAACAAACGAGTTAGCCTCAAATCCATGCGAAACACATGATTTAGCATCAAATCAATGCGAAGTAGAAGGCTTATCTTCAAATCCATGCGAAACGAATGATTTAGCTTCAAATACTTGCGAATATCTCTGATATAGCTTCAATTGCAGGTGAAACAAACGAGTTAGCTTTAAATGCATGCAAAAGGCATGATTTACCTTCAAATCAATGCAAATTAGGAGACTGATATTCGAATCCATGCGAAACAAATGGTTTAGCTTCAAACACTTGTGATATACATGATTTAGCTTCAACATCATGTGAAACAAACGAGTTAGCTTCAAATCCAAGCGAAACACATGATTTATCTTCAAATCAATGCGAGGTAGAAGGCTTATCTTCAAATCCATGCGAATCAAACGGTTTAGCTTCAAATACTTGTGATATACATGATTTAGCTTCAACTGCATGCGAAACAAACGAGCTAGCCTCAAATCCATGAGAAATACGTGATTCAGGATCAAGTCAACGCGAAGTTGAAGGCTTAGCGTCAAATCCATGCGAAACGAACGATTTAGCTTCACATACTTGTGAATAGAAGTGATAAGGCTTGAAATGCAGGCGAAACAAACGAGTTAGCTTCAAATCCTAGCGATAGACATGATTTAGCTTCAAATCAATGCGAAGTAGAAGGCTTACCTTCGAATCCATGCGAAACAAATGGTTTAGCTTCAAACACTTGTGATAGACATGATTTAGCTTCAACATCATGTGAAACAAACGAGTTAGCTTCAAATCCAAGCGAAACACATGATTTATCTTCAAATCAATGCGAGGTAGAAGGCTTATCTTCAAATCCATGCGAATCAAACGGTTTAGCTTCAAATACTTGTGATATACATGATTTAGCTTCAACTGCATGCGAAACAAACGAGCTAGCCTCAAATCCATGAGAAACACGTGATTCAGGATCAAGTCAACGCGAAGTTGAAGGCTTAGCGTCAAATCCATGCGAAACGAACGATTTAGCTTCACATACTTGTGAATAGAAGTGATAAGGCTTGAAATGCAGGCGAAACAAACGAGTTAGCTTCAAATCCATGCGAAACACATGATTTAGCATCAAATCAATGCGAAGTAGAAGGCTTATCTTCAAATCCATGCGAAACGAATGATTTAGCTTCAAATACTTGCGAATATCTCTGATATAGCTTCAAATGCAGGTGAAACAAACGAGTTAGCTTTAAATGCATGCAAAAGGCATGATTTACCTTCAAATCAATGCAAATTAGGAGACTGATCTTCGAATCCATGCGAAACAAATGGATCAGGCTCACATACTTGTGTTATACATGGTTTAGCTTCAACAGTATGCGAAACAAACGAGTTAGCTTCAAATCCTAGCGATAGACATGATTTAGCTTCAAATCAATGCGAAGTAGAAGGCTTACCTTCGAATCCATGCGAAACAAATGGTTTAGCTTCAAACACTTTTGATATACATGATTTAGCTTCAACATCATGTGAAACAACCGAGTTAGCTTCAAATCCAAGCGAAACACATGATTTATCTTCAAATCAATGCGAGGTAGAAGGCTTAGCTTCAAATCCATGCGATTCGAACGGATTAGCTTCAAATACTTCTGATATACATGATTTAGCTTCAACAGTATGCGAAACAATCGAGTTAGCTTTAAATCCATGCGAAACACATGATTTAGCTTCAAATCAATGCGAAGTAGAAGGGTTATCTTCGAATCCATGCGAAACAAATGGTTTAGCTTCAAATACTTGTGATATACATGATTTAGCTTCAACAGCATGCGAAACAAACGAGTTAGCTTCAAATCCAAGCGAAACACATGATTTATCTTCAAATCAATGCGAGGTAGAAGGCTTATCTTCAAATCCATGCGAATCAAACGATTTAGCTTCAAATACTTGTGATATACATGATTTAGCTTCAACAGCATGCGAAACAAACCAGTTAGCATCAAATCTATGCGAAACACATGATTTAGCTTCAAATCAATGCGAAGTAGAAGGGTTATCTTCGAATCCATGCGAAACAAATGGTTTAGCTTCAAATACTTGTGATATACATGATTTAGCTTCAACAGCATGCGAAACAAACGAGTTAGCTTCAAATCCAAGCGAAACACATGATTTATCTTCAAATCAATGCGAGGTAGAAGGCTTATCTTCAAATCCATGCGAATCAAACGGTTTAGCTTCAAATACTTGTGATATACATGTTTTAGCTTCAACTGCATGCGAAACAAACGAGCTAGCCTCAAATCCATGAGAAACACGTGATTCAGGATCAAGTCAACGCGAAGTTGAAGGCTTAGCGTCAAATCCATGCGAAACGAAAGATTTAGCTTCACATACTTGTGAATAGAAGTGATAAGGCTTGAAATGCAGGCGAAACAATCGAGTTAGCTTCAAATCCATGCGAAACACATGACTTAGCTTCAAATCAATACGATGTAGAATGCTGAGTTTCAAATCCATGCGAATCAAATGTTTTAGCATCAAATACTTGTGACATACATGATTTAGCTTCAACTGCATGCGAAATAAACGAGTTAGCTTCAAATCCATGCGAAACACATGTTTTAGCATCAAATCAATGCGAAGTAGGAGGCTTATCTTCAAATCCATACGAAACAAATGATTTAGCTTCAAATTCATTCGCAACACATTGTTTAGCACAATATTCTTGCGAAAAAAATAATTCAGCTTCAAATACTTGTGATACACACGAATTAGCTTCAAATGCTTGGGAAACAAACGAGATAGCTTCAAATCCATGCGAAACACATGAGTTTGCTTCAAATTCATTCGAAACACATGGCTTAGCAGAGTGTTCTCGAGAAACAAATGGTTCAGCTTCAAATCCTTGTGATATACATGATTTAGCTTCAACAGCATGCGAAACAAACGAATTAGCTTCAAATCCAAGCGAAACACATGATTTAGCTTCAAATCAATGCGAAGTAGAAGTCTTAGCTTCAAATCCATGCCAATCATACGGTTTAGCTTCAAATACTTGTGGTATACATGGTTCAGCTTCAAGTGCATGCGAAATTAACGAGTTATCTTCAAATGCATACGAAACACAGGATTCAGCTTCAAATCAGTGCGAAGCAGAAGGATTAGATTCAAATCCATGCGAAACGAATGGTTTAGCTTCAAACACTTGTGATATACATGATTTAGCTTCAACTGCATGCGAAACAAACGAGTTAGCTTCAAAAACCATGCGAAACACATGATATAGCTTCAAATCGATGCGAAGTAGAAGGCTTATCTACGAATCCATGCGAAACAAATGGTTTAGTTGCAAATACTTGTGATATACATGATTCAGCATCAACTGCATGCGAAACAAACGAGTTAGCTTTAAATCCATGCAAAAGACATGATTTATATTCAAATCAATGCGAAGTAGAAGGCTTAGTTTGAAACCCATGCGAATCAAGTTCTTTAGCTTCAAATACTTATGATATACATGATTTAGCTTCAACTGCTTGAGGAGCAAACGAGTGAACTTCAAATCCATTCAAAACACATGATTTAGCTTCAAATCCATGCGAAACTCATGATTTAGCTTCAAATCAATGCGAAGTAGAAGGCTGATCTTCGAATCCATGCGAATCAAATGGTTTAGCTTCAAACACTTGTGATATACATGATTTAGCTTCAACTGCATGCGAAACAAACGAGTTAGCTTCAAATCCATGCGCAACACATGATTTAGCTTCAATTTAAAGCGAAGTAGAAGGCTTAGCTTCAAATCCATGCCAATCAAACGGTTTAGCTTCAAATACTTGTGATATACATGGTTCAGCTTCAAGTGCATGCGAAATAAACGAGTTAGCTTCAAATCCATGCGAAAAACATGATTTAGGTCCAAATCAATGCGAAGCAGAAGGCTGATGTTCGAATCCATGCGAAACAAAGGTTTAGCTTCAAATACTTGTGATATACTTGATTTATATTCAAGTGCATGCGAAACAAACGAGATAGCTTCAAATCCATGCGAAACACATTATTTAGCTTCAAATCAATGGGAAGTAGAAGGGTTATCTTCGAATCCATGCGAAACAAGTGGTTTAGCTTTAAATACTTGTGATATACGTGATTTTGCTTCAAATGCCGGCGAATCAAACGAGTTAGCTTCAAATCGATGCGTAACACATGATTTATCTTCAAATAAATGCGATGTAGATGGTTTAGCTTCAAATCCACGAGAAACGAATGATTTAGCTTCAGATACTTGCGATAGAAGTGATATAGCTTCAAATGCAGGCGAAACGAACAAGTTAGCTTTAAATACATGCGAAACACATGATTTAGCCACAAATCAATGCGAAGTAGAAGGCTTAACTTCAAATTAATGAGAAACTAATGATTTAGCTTCAAATACTTGTGATATACATGATTCAGTTTCAATTGCATGCGAAACAAACGAGTCAGCATCAAATCCATGCGAAACACATTATTTAGCTTCAAATCAATGCGAAGTAGAAGGGTTATCTTCGAATACATGTGAAACAAGTGGTTTAGCTTCAAATACTTGTGATATACATGATTTACCTTCTACTGCATGCGAAAACAACGAGTTAGCTTCATATCCATGCGAAAAACATGATTTAGCTTCAAATCAATGCGAAGTAGAAGACTGATCTTTGAATCCATGCGAAACAAATGGTTTAGCTTCAAATACTTGTCATATACATGATTTAGCTTCAACGGCATGCGAAACAATCGAGTTAGATTCAAATCCGTGCGAAACACATGATTTAGCTTCAAATCAATGCGAAGTAGAAGGCTTTGCTTCAAATCCGTGCGAATCAAATGTTTTAGCTTCAAATTCTCGTGATATACAGGATTTAGCTTCAACTGCGTGCGTAACAAACGAGTTAGCTTCAAATCCAAGCGAAACACATTATTAAGATTCAAATCAATGCGAAGTAGAAGGCTTATCTTCGAATCCATGCGAAACAAATGGTTTAGCTTCAAACACCTGTGATATACATGATTTAGCTTCAACTGCATGCGAAACAAACGAGTTGGCTTCAAATCCATGCGAAACAAATGATTTAGCTTCAAACACTTGCGATATAAGTGATATAGCTTCAAATGCAGACGAAACAAACGTGTTGGCTTCAAATCCAAGCGAAACACATGATTTAACTTCAAATCAATGCGATATAGAAGGTTTAGCTTCAAATCCAAGCGATACACATGATATCGCTTCAAATCAATACGAAGTAGAAGGCTTATCTTCGAATCCATGCGAAACAAATGGTTTAGCGTCAAATACTTGTGATATACATGATTTAGCATCAAATACAGGCGAAATACATGATTTAGCTTCAAATTCATTCCTAACACATGGCTTAGCTTAATATTCATGCGTAGCAAATGGTTCAGCTGAAAATACTTGTGATATACATAATTAAGCTTCAACTGCATGTGAAACAAACATGTTCGCTTCAAATTCAAGCGAAACACATGATTCAGCTTCAAATCATTGCGAAGTAGAAGGCTTAGTTACAAATGCATGCGAAACAAATGGTTCAGCTTCAAATACCAGTGATATACATGATTTAGCTTCTACTGCATGCGAAAAAATCGAGTTAGCTTCAAATCCACGCGAAAAACGTGATTTACACTCAAATCAATGCGAAGTAGAAGGCTTTGCATCAAATCCATGCGAAACACATGATTTCGCTTCAAATCAAAGCGAAAGTAGAAGGGTTATCTTCGAAGCCATGCGAAACAAATGATTTAGCTTCAAACACTTGTGATATACATGATTTAGCTTCAACGGCATGCGAAACAATCGAGTTAGATACAAATCCGTGCGAAACACATGATTTAGCTTCAAATCAATGCGAAGTAGAAGGGTTACCGTCGCGAATCCATGCGAGAACAAAATGTTTTAGCTTCAAATTCTCGTGATACACATGATTTAGCTTCAACTGCGTGCGTAACAAACGAGTTAGCTTCAAATCCAAGCGAAACACATTATTTAGATTCAAATCAATGCGAAGTAGAAGGCCTTAGCTTCAAATACAAGCGAAACACATGATTTAGCTTCAAATCAATGCGAAGTAGAAGGCTGAACTTCGCATCCGTTCGAAACATATGGTTTAGCTTCAAATACTTGTGATATACTTGATTTAGCTTCACCAGCCTGCGAAACAAACGAGTCAGATTCATATCCATGCGAAAAACATGATTTAGCTTCAAATCAATGCGAAGTAGAAGACTGATCTTTGAATCCATGCGAAACAAATGGTTTAGCTTCAAATACTTGTCATATACATGATTTAGCTTCAACGGCATGCGAAACAATCGAGTTAGGGTTCAAATCCGTGCGAAACACATGATTTAGCTTCAAATCAATGCGCGAAGTAGAAGGCTTATCTTCGAATCCATGCGAAACAAATGGGTTAGCTTCAAACACCTGTGATATACATGATTTAGCTTCAACTGCATGCGAAACAAACGAGTTAGCTTCAAATCCATGCGATACACATGATTTAGCTTCAAATCAAAGCGAATTAGTAGGGTTATCTACGAATTCTTGCGAAAGAAATGGTTTAGCATCAAATACCAGTGATATACAAGATTTAGCTTCTACTGCATGCGAAAAAATCGAGTTAGCTTCAAATCCAAGCGAAACACGTGATTTAGACTCAAATCAATGCGAAGTAGAAGGTTTTGCTTCAAATCCATGCGAAACACATGATTTCGCTTCAAATCAAAGCGAAGTAGAAGGGTCATCTTCGAATCCATGCGAAACAAATGATTTAGCTTCAAACACTTGTGATATACATGACTTAGCTTCAACGGCATGCGAAACAATCGAGTTAGATTCAAATCCGTGCGAAACACATGATTTAGCTTCAAATCAATGCGAAGTAGAAGGCTTTGCTCTCAAATCCGTGCGAATCAAATGTTTTAGCTTCAAATTCTCGTGATATACATGATTTAGCTTCAAACTGCTGTGCGTAACAAACGAGTTAGCTTCAAATCCAAGCGAAACACATTATTAAGATTCAAATCAATGCGAAGTAGAAGGCTTATCTTCGAATCCATGCGAAACAAATGGTTTAGCTTCAAACACCTGTGATATACATGATTTAGCTTCAACTGCATGCGAACAAACGAGTTAGCTTCAAATCCATGCGATACACATGATTTAGCTTCAAATCAAAGCGAATTAGTAGGGTTATCTACGAATTCTTGCGAAAGAAATGGTTTAGCTTCAAATACCAGTGATATACATGATTTAGCTTCTACTGCATGCGAAAAAATCGAGTTAGCTTCAAATCCAAGCGAAACACTTTATTTTAGATTCAAATCAATACGAAGTAGAAGGCTTAGCTTCAAATACAAGCGAAACACATGATTTAGCTTCAAATCAATGCGAAGCAGAAGGCTGATCTTCGAATCCATGCGAAACAAATGGTTTAGCTTCAAATACTTGTGATATACATGATTTAGCTTCAACTGCAGGCGAAACAAACGAGTTAGCTTCATAGCCAAGCGAAAACACATGATTTATCGACAAATTCATGCGAAACACATGGTTTAGCTTAATATTCATGCCAAACAAATGTTTAGCTTTAAATACTTATGATATACATGATTTAGCTTCAACTGCACGCGAAACAAACCAGTTAGCTTCAAATCCATGCGAAACACATGATTTAGCTTCAAATCAATGCGAAGTAGAAAACTTAGCTTCAAATCCAAGCGAAACAAATTATTTAGCTTCAAATCAATGCGAAGTTGAAGGCTTAGCTTCTAATCCTTGCGATTCACATGATTTAGCTTCAAATAAATGCGAAGAGGAAGGCTTATCTTCAAATCCATGCGAAACAATTGGTTTAGCGTCAAATACTTGTGATATACATGATTTAGATTCAACTGCATGCGAAACGAACGAGTTAGCTTCAAATCCAAGCGAAACACATGACTTAGCTTCTAATCAATACGAAGTAGAAGGCTGAGCTTCAAATTCATGCGAAACGAATGGTTTAGGTTCAAATACTTGTGATATACATGATTTAGCTTCAACAGCATGCGAAACATACGAAAATACTTCAATTCCAAAGGAATCACGTGATTTAGCTTCAAATCAATGCGAAGTAGAAGGCTAATCTTCGAAACCATGCAAAACAAATCATTTAGATTCAAATACGTGTGATATACATGATTTAGCTTCAAATGCATGCGAAACAAACGAGTTAGATTCAAATCCATGCGTATCACATGATTTACCTTCAAATCAATGCGAAGTAGAAGGCTCAGCTTCAAATCCATGCGAAAAAAATGATTTAGCTTCAAATATTTGTGATAAACATAAATTAGCTTCAAAAGCCAGCGAAACAATCGAGTTAGGTACAAATCCAAGCGAAACACATGCTTTAGCTTCAAATCAATGCAAAGTAGAAGGCTTATCTTCGAATCCATGCAAAACAAATGGTTTAGCTTCAAACACCTGTGATATACATGATTTAGCTTCAACTGCATGTGAAACAAATGAGTTAGCTTAAAATCCAAGCGAAACACATTTTTTAGCTACATATCCATGCGATGTAGAAGTTTTGAGCTTCAAATTCATGCGAAACACATGGTTTAACATAATATTCATGCGATACGAATGGGGCAGTTCATATACTTGTGATATACATAATTAGATTCAACTGCATGCGAAACAAACAAGGTAGCTTCAAATGAATACGAAACACATGATTTAGCTTAAAATCAATGCGAAGTAGAAGTCTTTTCTTCGAATCCATGCGAATCAAATGGTTTAGCTTCAAATATTTCTAATATACATGATTTAGCTTAAAATGTCGGCGAAACAAACGAGTTAGCTTCATAAATAAGCGAAACACATGATTTATCGACAAATTCATGCGAAACACATGGTTTAGCTTAATATTCATGCGAACCAAATGTTTCAATTTCAAATACTTGTGATATATATGATTTAGCTTCAACTGCATGCGAACAAACGAGTGCGCTTGAAATCCATGCGAAACACATGATTTAGCTTCAAATCAATGCGAAGTAGAAGGCTTAGCTTCAAATCCATGCGAATCAAACGGTTTAGCTTCAAATACTTGTGATATAGTTGATTTAGATTCAAGTGCGTGCGAAACAAACGAGTTAGCTTCAAATCCAAGCGAAACACATGATTTATGTTCAAATCAATGCGAGGTAGAAGGCTTAGCTTCAAATCCATGCGAATCAAACGGTTTAGCTTTAAATACATGTGATATGCATAGTTTAGATTCAAGTGCATGGGAAACAAACGAATTAGCTTCAAATCCAAGCGAAACACATGATTTATCTTCAAATCAATGCGAGGTAGAAGGCTTAGCTTCAGATCCATGCGAATCAAACTGTTTAGCTTCAAACACTTGTGATATACTTGATTTAGATTCAAGTGCGTGCGATACAAACGAGTTAGTTTCAAATCCAAGCGAAACATATGATTTAACATCAAATCAATGCGAAGCAGAAGGCTGATCTTCGAATCCATGCGAAACAAATGGTTTAGCTTCAAATACTTGTGATATACATGATTTAGCTTCAACTGCAGGCGAAACAAACGAGTTAGCTTCATAGCCAAGCGAAACACATGATTTAGCTTCAAATCAATGCGAAGTAGAAAACTTAGCTTCAAATCCAAGCGAAACAAATTATTTAGCTTCAAATCAATGCGAAGTTGAAGGCTTAGCTTCTAATCCTTGCGATTCACATGATTTAGCTTCAAATAAATGCGAAGAGGAAGGCTTATCTTCAAATCCATGCGAAACAATTGGTTTAGCGTCAAATACTTGTGATATACATGATTTAGATTCAACTGCATGCGAAACGAACGAGTTAGCTTCAAATCCAAGCGAAACACATGACTTAGCTTCTAATCAATACGAAGTAGAAGGCTGAGCTTCAAATTCATGCGAAACGAATGGTTTAGGTTCAAATACTTGTGATATACATGATTTAGCTTCAACAGCATGCGAAACATACGAAAATACTTCAATTCCAAAGGAATCACGTGATTTAGCTTCAAATCAATGCGAAGTAGAAGGCTAATCTTCGAAACCATGCAAAACAAATCATTTAGATTCAAATACGTGTGATATACATGATTTAGCTTCAAATGCATGCGAAACAAACGAGTTTGTTTCAAATCCATGCGTATCACATGATTTACCTTCAAATCAATGCGAAGTAGAAGGATTAGCTTCAAATCCAAGCGACTCACGTGATTTAGCTTCAAACAATTGTGATATACATGATTCAGCTTCAACTGCATGTGAAACAAACGTGTTAGCTACAAATTCAAGCGATAGACATGATTCAGCTTCCAATCAATGCGATGTAGAAGGCTCAGCTTCAAATCCATGCGAAAAAAATGATTTAGCTTCAAATATTTGTGATAAACATAAATTAGCTTCAAAAGCCAGCGAAACAATCGAGTTAGGTACAAATCCAAGCGAAACACATGGTTTAGCTTCAAATCAATGCGAAGTAGAAGGCTTATCTTCGAATCCATGCAAAACAAATGGTTTAGCTTCAAACATTTGTGATATACATGATTTAGCTTCAACTGCATGTGAAACAAATGAGTTAGCTTAAAATCCAAGCGAAACACATGTTTTAGCTACATATCCATGCGATGTAGAAGTTTGAGCTTCAAATTCATGCGAAACACATGGTTTAACATAATATTCATGCGATACGAATGGGGCAGTTCATATACTTGTGATATACATAATTAGATTCAACTGCATGCGAAACAAACAAGGTAGCTTCAAATGAATACGAAACACATGATTTAGCTTAAAGTCAATGCGAAGTAGAAGTCTTTTCTTCGAATCCATGCGAATCAAATGGTTTAGCTTCAAATATTTCTAATATACATGATTTAGCTTAAAATGTCGGCGAAACAAACGAGTTAGCTTCATAAATAAGCGAAACACATGATTTATCGACAAATTCATGCGAAACACATGGTTTAGCTTAATATTCATGCGAACCAAATGTTTCAATTTCAAATACTTGTGATATATATGATTTAGCTTCAACTGCATGCGAAACAAACGAGTGCGCTTGAAATCCATGCGAAACACATGATTTAGCTTCAAATCAATGCGAAGTAGAAGGCTTAGCTTCAAATCCATGCGAATCAAACGGTTTAGCTTCAAATACTTGTGATATAGTTGATTTAGATTCAAGTGCGTGCGAAACAAACGAGTTAGCTTCAAATCCAAGCGAAACACATGATTTATGTTCAAATCAATGCGAGGTAGAAGGCTTAGCTTCAAATCCATGCGAATCAAACGGTTTAGCTTTAAATACATGTGATATGCATAGTTTAGATTCAAGTGCATGGGAAACAAACGAATTAGCTTCAAATCCAAGCGAAACACATGATTTATCTTCAAATCAATGCGAGGTAGAAGGCTTAGCTTCAGATCCATGCGAATCAAACTGTTTAGCTTCAAACACTTGTGATATACTTGATTTAGATTCAAGTGCGTGCGATACAAACGAGTTAGTTTCAAATCCAAGCGAAACATATGATTTAACATCAAATCAATGCGAAGCAGAAGGCTGATCTTCAAATCCATGCGAAACAATTGGTTTAGCGTCAAATACTTGTGATATACATGATTTAGATTTAACTGCATGCGAAACGAACGAGTTAGCTTCAAATCCAAGCGAAACACATGACTTAGCTTCTAATCAATAAGAAGTAGAAGGCTGAGCTTCAAATTCATGCGAAACGAATGGTTTAGGTTCAAATACTTGTGATATACATGATTTGGCTTCAACAGCATGCGAAACAAACGAGTTAGTTTCAAATCCATGCGTATCACATGATTTACCTTCAAATCAATGCGAAGTAGAAGGATTAGCTTCAAATCCAAGCGACTCACGTGATTTAGCTTCAAACAATTGTGATATACATGATTCAGCTTCAACTGCATGTGAAACAAACGTGTTAGCTACAAATTCAAGCGATAGACATGATTCAGCTTCCAATCAATGCGATGTAGAAGGCTCAGCTTCAAATCCATGCGAAAACAATGATTTAGCTTCAAATATTTGTGATAAACATAAATTAGCTTCAAAAGCCAGCGAAACAATCGAGTTAGGTACAAATCCAAGCGAAACACATGGTTTAGCTTCAAATCAATACGAAGTAGAAGGCTTATCTTCGAATCCATGCAAAACAAATGGTTTAGCTTCAAACACTTGTGATATACATGATTTAGCTTCAACTGCATGTGAAACAAATGAGTTAGCTTAAAATCCAAGCGAAACACATGATTTGTCTTCAAATCAATGCGAAGTAGAAGGCTTAGCTTCAGATCCATGCGAATCAAACTGTTTAGCTTCAAATACTTGTGATATACTTGATTTAGATTCAAGTGCGTGCGATACAAACGAGTTAGTTTCAAATCCAAGCGAAACACATTATTTATCTTCAAATCAATGCGAAGTAGAAGGGTTGACTTCGAATCCATGCGAAACAAATGGTTTTGCTTCAAGTACTTGTGATATACTTGATTTAGCTTCAAGAGCATGCGAAACAAACGAGTTAGCTTCAAATCCATGCGAAACACAGGATTCAGCTTCAAATCAATGCGAAGTAGAAGGCTGATCTTCAAATCCATGCCAAACAGATGGTTTAGCTTTAAATACTTGTGATATACATGATTTAGCTTCAACTGCACGCGAAACAAACCAGTTAGCTTCAAATCCATGAGAAACACATGATTTTGCTTCAAATCAATGCGAAGTAGAAGACTTAGCTTCAAATCCCAGCAAAACAAGTTATTTAGCTTCAAATCAATGCGAAGTTGAAGGCTTAGCTTCTAATCCTTGCGAATCACATGATTTAGCTTCAAATAAATGCGAAGAGGAAGGCTTATCTTCAAATCCATGCGAAACAATTGGTTTAGCGTCAAATACTTGTGATATACATGATTTAGATTCAACTGCATGCGAAACGAACGAGTTAGCTTCAAATCCAAGCGAAACACATGACATAGCTTCTAATCAATGCGAAGTAGAAGGCTTAGCTTCAAATCCATGCGAATCAAATTGTTTAGGTTCAAATACTTGTGATATACATGATTTAGCTTCAACTGCATGCGAAACAAACGATTTAGGTTCAAATCCATGCGAAACACATGATTTAGCTTCAAATCACTGTGTAGTATAAGGCGTATCTTCGAATCAATGCGAAACAAATCATTTAGCTTCAAATACATGTGATATACACGATTTAGCTTCAAATGCAGGCGAACAAACGAGTTAGCTTCAAATCCATGCGAAACACATGATTTAGCTTCAAATCAATGCGAAGTAGAAGACTTAGCTTCAAATCCATGCGAATCAAATGGTTTAGTTTCAAATCAATGCGAAGTTGAAGGCTTAGCTTCTAATCCTTGCGGATCACATGATTTAGCTTCAAATAAATGCGAAGAGGAAGGCTTATCTTCAAATCCATGCGAAACAATTGGTTTAGCGTCAAATACTTGTGATATACATGATTTAGATTCAACTGCATGCGAAACGAACGAGTTAGCTTCAAATCCAAGCGAAACACATGACTTAGCTTCTAATCAATGCGAAGTAGAAGGCTTAGCTTCAAATCCGTGCGAATCAAATTGTTTAGGTTCAAATACTTGTGATACACATGATTTAGCTTCAACTGCATGCGAAACAAACGATTTAGGTTCAAATCCATGCGAAACACATGATTTAGCTTCAACTCAGTGCGACGTATAAGGCGTATCTTCGAATCAATGCGAAACAAATCATTTAGCTTCAAATACTTGTGATATACACAATTTAGCTTCAAATGCAGGCGAAACAAACGAGTTACCTTCAAATCCATGCGAAACACATGATTTAGCTTCAAATCAATGCGAAGAGGCAGGCTCAGCATCAAATCCATGCCAATCAAATGGTTTAGTTTCAAATAGTTGTGATATACATGATTCAGATTCAACTGCGTGAGAAACGAGCGAATTAGCTTCAAATCCAAGCGAAACACGTGATTTAGCTTCAATTCAATACGAAGTAGAAGGCTAATCTTCGAAACCATGCGAAACAAATCATTTAGATTCAAATACTTGTGATATACATGATTTAGCCTCAAATGCATGCGAAACAAACGAGTTAGCTTCAAATCCATGCGAAACACATGATTTAGCTTCAAATTCATGCGAAACACATGGTTTAGCTTAATATTCGTAGGAAACAAATGCTTCAGCTTCAAATACTTGTGATATAGATGATTTAGCTTCAACTACATTCGAAACAAACCAGTTAGCTTCAAATCCAAGCGAGACGCATGATTTAGCTTCAAATCAATGCGAAGTAGAAGGCTTAGCTTCAAACCCATGCGATACAAATTGTTCAGCTTCAAATACTTGTGGTATTCATGATTTAGCATCAACTGCTTCCGAATCCAACGAGTCAGCTTCAAATCCATGCGAATCACATGATTTAGCTTCAAATTCATTCGAAACACCTGGTTTAGCTTAATATTCTTGCGAAACAAATGGTTTAGCTTCAAATACTTGTGATATGCATGATTTAGCCTCAACCGCATGCAAAGCAAACGAGTTAGCTTCAAATCCATGCGAAACACATGATTTAGCTTCAAATCAATGCGAAGTAGAAGACTTAGCTTCAAATCCATCCGAATCAAATGGTTTAGTTTCAAATCAATGCGAAATTGAAGGCTTAGCTTCTAATCCTTGCGGATCACATGATTTAGCTTCAAATAAATGCGAAGAGGAAGGCTTATCTTCAAATCCATGCGAAACAATTGGTTTAGCGTCAAATACTTGTGATATACATGATTTAGATTCAACTGCATGCGAAACGAACGAGTTAGCTTCAAATCCAAGCGAAACACATGATTTAGCTTCAAATAAATGCGAAGAGGAAGGCTCAGCTTCAAATCCATGCGAATCAAATGGTTTAGTTTCAAATAGTTGTGATATACATGATTCAGATTCAACTGCGTGCGAAACGAGCGAATTAGCTTCAAATCCTAGCGAAACACGTGATTTAGCTTCAATTCAATACGAAGTAGAAGGCTGAGCTTCAAATCCATGCGAATCAAATGGTTTAGGTTCAAATACTTGTGATATACATGATTTAGCTTCAACTGCATGCGAAACAAACGATTTAGGTTCAAATCCATGCGAAACACATGATTTAGCTTCAAATCAGTGCGACGTATAAGGCGTATCTTCGAATCAATGCGAAACAAATCATTTAGCTTCAAATACTTGTGATATACACAATTTAGCTTCAAATGCAGGCGAAACAAACGAGTTACCTTCAAATCCATTCGAAACACATGATTTAGCTTCAAATAAATGCGAAGAGGCAGGCTCAGCTTCAAATCCATGCCAATCAAATGGTTCAGTTTCAAATAGTTGTGATATACATGATTCAGATTCAACTGCGTGAGAAACGTGCGAATTAGCTTCAAATCCAAGCGAAACACATGATTTAGCTTCAATTCAATACGAAGTAGAAGGCTAATCTTCGAAACCATGCGAAACAAATCATTTAGATTCAAATACTTGTGATATACATGATTTAGCCTCAAATGCATGCGAAACAAACAAGTTAGCTTCAAATCCATGCGAAACACATGATTTAGCTTCAAATTCATGCGAAACACATGGTTTAGCTTAATATTCTTGCGAAACAAATGGTTTAGCTTGAAATACTTGTGATATGCATGATTTAGCCGCAACCGCATGCTAAGCAAACGAGTTAGTTTCAAATCCTAGCGAAACACATGATTTAGCTTCAAATTCATGCGAAACACATGGTTTAGCTTAATATTCGTAGGAAACAAATGCTTCAGCTTCAAATACTTGTGATATAGATGATTTAGCTTCAACTACATTCGAATCAAACCAGTTAGCTTCAAATCCAAGCGAGACGCATGATTTAGCTTCAAATCAATGCGAAGTAGAAGGCTTAGCTTCAAACCCATTCGATACAAATTGTTCAGCTTCAAATACTTGTGGTATTCATGATTTAGCATCAACTGCTTCCGAATCCAACGAGTCAGCTTCAAATACATGCGAATCACATGATTTAGCTTCAAATTCATTCGAAACACCTGGTTTAGCTTAATATTCTTGCGAAACAAATGGTTTAGCTTCAAATACTTGCGATATGCATGATTTAGCCTCAACCGCATGCAAAGCAAACGAGTTAGCTTCAAATCCATGCGAAACACATGATTTAGCTTCAAATTCATGCGAAACACATGGTTTAGCTTAATATTCATGGGAAACAAATGCTTCAGCTTCAAATACTTGTGATATAGATGATTTAGCTTCCACTGCATGCGAAACGAACCAGTTAGCTTCAAATCCATGCGAGACACATGATTTAGCTTCAAATCAATGCGAAGTAGAAGGCTTAGCTTCAAATCTATGCGAAACAAATGGTTCAGCTTCAAATGCTTGTGATATACATGATTTAGCTTCAACTGCATGCGAAACAAACGAGTTAGCTTCAAATCCATTCAAAACACATGATTTAGCTTCAAGTAAAAGCGAAGTAGAAGGCTGATCTTCGAATCCATGCGAAACAAATGGTTTAGCTTCAAATACTTGTGATATACACGATTTAGCTTCAACTGCATGCGAAACAAACGAGTTAGCTTCAAATCCATTCAAAACACATGATTTAGCTTCAAGTAAAAGCGAAGTAGAAGGCTGATCTTCGAATCCATGCGAAACAAATGGTTTAGCTTCAAATACTTGTGATATGCATGATTTAGCCTCAATTGCATGCGAAACAAACGACTTAGCTTCAAATCCATGCGAAACACATGATTTAGCTTCAAGTAAAAGCGAAGTAGAAGCCTGATCTTCGAATCCATGCGAAACAAATGGTTTAGCCTCAAATATTTGTGTTATACATGATTTAGCTTCAATAGTATGCGAAACACACGAGTTAGCTTCAAATCCTTGCGATAGACATGATTTAGCTTCAAATCAATGCGAAGTAGAAGGCTTATCTTCGAACCCATGCGAAACAAATGTTTCTGCTTCAAATACTTGTGATATACATGATTTAGCATCAACTGCATGCGAAACACACGCGTAAGCTTCAAATGCATGCGAAACACATGATTTAGCTTTAAATCAATGCGAAGAAGAATGGTGATCTTCGAATCCATGCTAATCAAATGGTTTCGATTCGAATACTTGTGATATACATGATTTAGATTCTACAGCATGCGAAACAAACGAGTTAGCTTCAAATACATGCGAATCAAATGGTTTAGCTTCGAAGACCTGTGATATACATGAATTAGCTTCAACTGCATGCGAAACAAACGAGTTAGCTTTAAATCCATGCGAAACGTATGATTTAGCTTCAAACCAATGCGAAGTAGAAGGATTATCTTCGAATCCATGCAGAACAAATGGTTTAGCTTCAAACACTTGTGATATACATGATTTAGCTTCAACTGCATGTGAAACAAACGAGTTAGCTTAACATCCATACGAAGCACATGATTTAGCTGCAAATTAATGCGAAGTAGGGGGCATACCATCAAATCCATGCGAAACAAATCGTTTAGCTTCAAATACTTGTGATATACATGATTTAACTTCAACTGCATGTGATACAAACGAGTTAGCTTAAAATCCAAGCGCAACACATGATATAGCTTCAAATCAATGCGAAGTAGAATGTTGAGTTTCAAATCCATGAGAAACAAATGGTTTAGCTTCAAATGCTTGTGATGTACATAATTTAGCTTCAACTGCATGCGAAACAAACGAGTTAGCTTCAAATCCATGCGAAACACATGATTTAGCAACAAATCAATGCGAAGTAGGAGGCTTATCTTCAAATCCATGCGAAACAAATCGTTTAGCTTCAAATACTTGTGATATTCATGATTTATCTTCAACTGCATGTGAAACAATCGAGCTAGCTTAAAATCCAAGCGAAACACATTATTTAGCTTCAAATCAATGCGAAGTAGAAGGCTGAGCTTCAAATCCAAGCGAAACACATGATTTATCTTCAAATCAATGCGAAGTAGAAGGCTTAGCTTCAAATCCATGCGAATCAAACGGTTTAGTTCAAATACTTGTGATATACATTATTTAGATTCAACAGCATGCGAAACAAACGAGTTAGCTTAAAATCCAAGCGGAACACATGATTTGTCTTCAAATCAATGCGAAGTAGAAGGCTTAGCTTCAAATCCATGCGAATCAAACGGTTTAGCTTCAAATACTTGTGATATGCTTGATTTATATTGAAGTGCATGCGAAACAAACGAGATAAATTCAAATCCATGCGGAACATATGATTTAACATCAAATCAATGCGACGCAGAATGCTGATCTTCGAATCCATGCGAAACAAATGGTTTAGCTTCAAATACTTGTGATATACATGATTTAGCTTCAACTGCAGGCGAAACAAACGAGTTAGCTTAAAATTCATGCGAAACTCATGATTTAACTTCAAATCAATGCGAAGTGGAAGGGTTACCTTCGAATCCATGCGAAACAAATGGTTTAGCTTCAAACACTTGTGATGTACATGATTTAGCTTCAACTGCATGTGAAACAAACGAGTTAGTTTAAAATCCAAGCGAAACACATGATTTGTCTTCAAATCAATGTGAAGTAGAAGGCTTAGCTTCAAATCCAAGCGAACCAAATTATTTAGCTTCAAATCAATGCGAAGTAGAAGGCGTGGTTTCAAATCCATGAGAAAAAATGGTTTAGCTTCAGATGCTTGTGATATACATAATTTAGCTTCAAATGCATGCGAAACAAACGCGTTAGCTTAAAATCTATACGAAGCACATGATTTAGCTGCAAATCAATGCGAAGTAGAGGGCATATCTTCTAATCCATGCGAAACAAATCGTTTAGCTTCAAATACTTGTGATATACATGATTCAGCATCAACTGCATGCGAAACAAACGAGTTAGCTTCAAATCCATGCGAAACACATGATTTAGCATCAAATCCATGCGAAACACATGATTTAGCTTCAAATCAATGCGAAGTGGAATACTGATCTTTGAATCAATGCGAAAAAAATGTTTTAGCTTCAAATACTCGTGATATACATGATTTAGCTTCAACTTCATGCGAAACAAACGAGTTAGCTTCAAATCCAAGCGAGACGCACGATTTAGCTTCAAATCAATGCGAAACACATGATTCAGCGTCAAATCAATGCGAAGCAGAAGGATTAGCTTCGAATCCATGCGAATCAGATGGTTTAGCTTCAAATACTTGTGATACACACGATTTATATTCAACTGCATGCGACACAAACGAGATAGCTACAAATCCAAGCGAAATACATGATTTAGCTTCAAATCAATACGAAGTAGGAAGCCTAGCTTCAAATGCATGCGAAACGAATGATTTATCTTCAAATACTGGCGAATATAAGTGATATACCTTCAAATGCAGGCGAAACAAACGAGTGAGCTTCAAATCCAAGCGTAATACATGATTTAATTTCAAATCAATGCGAAGTAGAAGGATTAGCTTCAAATCCATGCGCATCAAATGGTTTAGCTTCAAATACTTGTGATGTACATGATTTATCTTCAAACGCAGACGAAACAAACGAGTTCGCTTCAAATCCATGCGAAACACATGATTTAGCTTCAAATCAATGCGAAACAGAAGGCTGATCTTCAAATCCATTCGAAACAAATGGTTTAGCTTCAAATACTTGTGACATACATGATTTAGCTTCAACCGCATGCGAAACAAACGAGTTAGCTTCAAATCCATGCGAAACACATGATTTAGCTTCAATTCAATTCGAAGTAGAAGGCTTATCTTCGAATCCAAGCGAAGCAAATGGTTTAGCTTCAAATACTTGTGATATACATGATTTAGCTTCAAATGCAGGAGAAACAAACGAGCTAGATTCAAATCCATACAAAACATATGATTTGGATCCAAATTCATGCGAAACACATGGTTTAGCTTATTATTCATACGAAACAAATGGTTCAGCTTCAAATACTTGTGATATACATGATTTAGCTTCAACTGCATGTGAAACAAACGAGTTAGCTTAACATCCATACGAAGCACATGATTTAGCTGCAAATTAATGCGAAGTAGAGGGCATACCATCAAATCCATGCGAAACAAATCGTTTAGCTTCAAATACTTGTGATATACATGATTTAACTTCAACTGCATGTGATACAAACGAGTTAGCTTAAAATCCAAGCGGAACACATGATATAGCTTCAAATCAATGCGAAGTAGAATGTTGAGTTTCAAATCCATGAGAAACAAATGGTTTAGCTTCAAATGCTTGTGATGTACATAATTTAGCTTCAACTGCATGCGAAACAAACGAGTTAGCTTCAAATCCATGCGAAACACATGATTTAGCATCAAATCAATGCGAAGTAGGAGGCTTATCTTCAAATCCATGCGAAACAAATCGTTTAGCTTCAAATACTTGTGAAATGCACGATTTAGCTTCAAATGCATGCGGAACAAACGAGTTATCTTCAAATCCAAGCCAAACACATGATTTAGCTTCAAATCAATACGAAGTAGGAAGCCTAGCTTCAAATGCATGCGAAACAAACGACTTAGCTTCAAATCCATGCGAAACACATGATTTAGCTTCAAGTAAAAGCGAAGTAGAAGCCTGATCTTCGAATCCATGCGAAACAAATGGTTTAGCCTCAAATATTTGTGTTACACATGATTTAGCTTCAATAGTATGGGAAACACACGAGTTAGCTTCAAATCCTTGCGAAACACATGATTTAGCTTTAAATCAATGCGAAGAAGAATGGTGATCTTCGAATCCATGCTAATCAAATGGTTCCGATTCGAATACTTGTGATATACATGTTTTAGATTCTACAGCATGCGAAACAAACGAGTTAGCTTCAAATACATGCGAATTAATTGGTTTAGCTTCAAAGACCTGTGATATACATGATTTAGCTTCAACTGCATGCGAAACAAACGAGTTAGCTTTAAATACATGCGAAACGTATGATTTAGCTTCAAATCAATGCGAAGTAGAAGGATTATCTTCGAATCCATGCAGAACAAATGGTTTAGCTTCAAACACTTGTGATATACATGATTTAGCTTCAACTGCATGTGAAATAAACGAGTTAGCTTAACATCCATACGAAGCACATGATTTAGCTGCAAATTAATGCGAAGTGGAGGGCATACCATCAAATCCATGAGAAACAAATGGTTTAGCTCCAAATGCTTGTGATATACATAATTTAGCTTCAACTGCATGCGAAACAAACGAGTTAGCTTCAAATCCATGCGAAACACATGATTTAGCATCAAAGCAATGCGAAGTAGGAGGCTTATCTTCAAATCCATGCGAAACAAATCGTTTAGCTTCAAATACTTGTGATATTCATGATTTAACTTCAACTGCATGTGAAACAAACGAGCTAGCTTAAAATCCAAGTGAAACACATTATTTAGCTTTAAATCAATGCGAAGTAGAAGGCTGAGCTTCAAATCCAAGTGAAACACATGATTTATCTTCAAATCAATGCGAAGTAGAAGGCTTAGCTTCAAATCCATGCGAATCAAACGGTTTAGCTCAAATACTTGTGATATACATGATTTAGATTCAACAGCATGCGAAACAAACGAGTTAGCTTAAAATCCAAGCGGAACACATGATTTGTCTTCAAATCAATGCGAAGTAGAAGGCTTAGCTTCAAATCCATGCGAATCAAACGGTTTAGCTTCAAATACTTGTGATATGCTTGATTTATATTGAAGTGCATGCGAAACAAACGAGATAAATACAAATCCATGCGAAACATATGATTTAACATCAAATCAATGCGACGCAGAATGATGATCTTCGAATCCATGCGAAACAAATGGTTTAGCTTCAAATACTTGTCATATACATGATTTAGCATCAAGAACATGCGAAACAAGCGAGTTAGCTTCAAATCCATGCGAAACACATGATTTAGCTTCAAATCAATGCGAAGTAGAAAGGTTATCTTCAAATCCATGCGAAACAAATGGTTTAGCTTCAAATACTTGTGATTTACATGATTTAGATTCAAGTGCATGCGAAACAAACGAGTTAGCTTCAAATCCATGCGGAACATATGATTTAACATCAAATCAATGCGACGCAGAATGCTGATCTTCGAATCCATGCGAAACAAATGGTTTAGCTTCAAATACTTGTGATATACATGATTTAGCTTCAACTGCAGGCGAAACAAACGAATTAGCTTAAAATTCATGCGAAACTCATGATTTAACTTCAAATCAATGCGAAGTGGAAGGGTTACCTTCGAATCCATGCGAAACAAATGGTTTAGCTTCAAATACTCGTGATATACATGATTTAGCTTCAACTTCATGCGAAACAAACGAGTCCGCTTTAAATCCATGCGAAACACATGATTTAGGTTCAAATCAATGCGAACTAGAAGGCTCAGCTTCAAATCCATGCGAATCAAACGGTTTAGCTTCAAATACTTGTGATATGCTTGATTTATATTCAAGAGCATGCGAAACAAACGAGATAGATTCAAATCCATGCGAAACATATGATTTAACATCAAATCAATGCGACGCAGAATGATGATCTTCGAATCCATGCGAAACAAATGGTTTAGCTTCAAATACTTGTGATATACATGATTTAGCTTCAACTGCATGTGATACAAACGAGTTAGCTTAAAATCCAAGCGGAACACATGATATAGCTTCAAATCAATGGGAAGTAGAATGCTGAGTTTCAAAACCTTGCGAAACAAATGGTTTAGCTTCAAATGCTTGTGATATACATAATTTAGCTTCAACTGCATGTGAAACAAACGAGTTAGCTTAAAATCCATACGAAACACATTATTTAGCTGCAAATCAAAGCGAAGTAAGGGGCATATCTTCAAATCTCTGCGAAACAAATCGTTTAGCTTCTAATACTTGTGATATACATGATTTAACTTCAACTGCATGTGAAACAAACGAGTTAGCTTAAAATCCAAGCGGAACACATGATATAGCTTCAAATCAAAGCGACGTAGAATTCAGAGTTTCAAATCCATGCGAAACAAATGGTTTAGATTCAAATGATTGTGATATACATAATTTAGTTTCAACTGCATGCGAAACAAACGAGATAGATTCAAATCCATGCGAAACACGTGATTTAGCATCTAGTCAACGCGAAGTTGAAGGCTTAGCGTCCAATCCATGCGAAACGAATGATTTAGCTTCACATACTTGTGAATAGAAATGATATAGCTTGAAATGCAGGTGAAACAAACGAGTTAGCTTCAAATCCATGCGAAACCCATGATGTACCTTCAAATCAATGCGAAGTAGAAGGCTTAGCTTCAAATCCAAGCGAAATAAATTATTTAGCTTTAAAACAATGCGAAGTAGACGGCGTGGTTTCAAATCCATGCGAACAAATGGTTTAGCTTCAAATGCTTGTGATATACATAATTTAGCTTCAACTGCATGCGAAACAAACGAGTTAGCTTAAAATCCATGCGAAACACATGATTTAGCATCAAATCAATGCGAAGTAGGAGGCTTATCTTCAAATCCATGCGAAACAAATTGTTTAGCTTCAAATACTTGTGATATTCATGATTTAACTTCAACTGAATGTGAAACAAACGAGTTAGCTTAAAATCCAAGCGAAACACATTATTTAGCTTCAAATCAGTGCGAAGTAGAATGCTGAGCTTCAAATCCAAGCGAAACACATGATTTGTCTTCTAATCAATGCGAGGTAGAAGGCATAACTTCAACCCATGGGAATCAAATGGTTTAGCTTCAAATACTTGTGATATACATGATTTAGATTCAAGTGCATGCGAAACAAACGAGATAGCTTCAAATCCATGCGAATCAAATGGTTTAGCTTCAAAGACCTTTGATATACATGATTTAGCTTCAACTGCATGCGAAACAAACGAGTTAGCTTTAAATCCATGCGAAACGTATGATTTAGCTTCAAATCAATGCGAAGTAGAAGGATTATCTTCGAATCCATGCGAAACAAATGGTTTAGCTTCAAATACTTGTGATATACATGATTTAGCTTCAACTGCAGGCGAAACTAACGAGTTAGCTTCATAGCCAAGCGAAACACATGATTTATCGACAAATTCATGCGAAACACATGGTTTAGCTTAATATTCATGCCAAACAAATGGTTTAGCTTTAATACTTGTGATATACATGATTTAGCTTCAACTGCATGCGAAACAAACCAGTTAGCTTCAAATCCAAGCGAAACACATGATTTAGATTTAAAGTCATGCGAGAGACATGCTTTAGCTTCAAATTCATGCGAAACACATGGGTTAGATACATATACTTGTGGTATACATGATTTAGCTTCAACTGCATGCGAAACAAACGAGTTAGCTTAAAATCCATGCAAAGCAAATGATTTAGCTTCAAATTCATTCGACACACATGGGTTAGATACAATTCCATGCGAAACGTACAGTTTAGCTTCAAATAATTGTATTATACATGATTTAGCTTCAACAGCAGGCGAAACAACCGAGATAGCGTCAAATCCATTCGAAACACATGGTTTAGATTCCAATCAATTCGATGTTGAAGGCATAGCTTCAAATCCATGCAAAATATATGACTTACCTTCGAATAATTTGAAATGCAGACGAAACAAACGAGTTAGCTTCTAATCCAATCGAAACAAATGATTTAGATTTAAAGTCATGCGAGAGACATGCTTTAGCTTCAAATTCATGCGAAACACATGGGTTAGATACATATACTTGTGGTATACATGATTTAGCTTCAACTGCATGCGAAACAAACTAGTTAGCTTCAAATCGAAACGAAACACTTGATTTAGCTTCATATCAATGCGAGGTAGAAGGCTTTGCTTCAAATTCAAGCGAAACACATGATTCAGCTTCAAATCAATGCGAAGTAGAAGGCTTAGCATCAAATCCATGCGACACCATTTATTTAGCTTCTTATATTTGTGATATACATGATTTAGCTTCAACTGTATGTGAAACAAACGAGTTAGATTCAAATCCATGCGAAACACATGATTCAGCTTCAAATCAATGCGAAGCAGAATGCTGATCTTCTAATCCATGCGAAACAAATGGTTTAACTTCAAGTACATGTGATATACAAGATTTAGCTTCAACTGCATGCGAAACAAACGAGTTAGCTGCAAATCAATGCGAAACACATGATTTAGCTTCAAATCAATGCGAAGCAGAAGGCTGATCGTTGAATTCACGCGAAACAATTGGTTTAGCTTCAAATACTTGTTTTATACATGATTTAGCTTGAACTGCATGCGAAACAAACGAGTTAGCTTCGAATCCATGCGAAACACATGATTTAGCTTCAATTCAATGCTAAGTAGAAGGCTTAACTTCTAATCAATGCAAAACAATTGACTGAGCTTCAAATACTTGCGAACATAAGTGATATAGCTTCAAATGCATTCACAACAAACGAGTTAGCTTCAAATCCATGCAAAACACATGATTTAGCTTCAAATCAATGCGAATTGGAAGGCTTAGCTTCAAATCCATTCGACACAAATGATTTAGCTTTAAATACTTGCGATATAAGTGATATAGCTTCAACTGCATGCGAAACAATCGAGTTAGCTTCAAATCCATGCGAAACACATGATTTAGCTTCAAATCAATGCGAAGTAGAAGGCTTGGCATCTCATCCATGCGAACCGAATGATTCGGATTCAAATACTTGTGATATACATGATTTAGCTTCAACTGCATGGGAAACAAACGAGTTATCTTGAAATTCATGCGGAACACATGATTTAGCCACAAATCAATGCGAAACACATGATTCAGCGTCAAATCAATGCGAAGCAGAAGGATTAGCTTCGAATCCATGCGAATCAGATGGTTTAGCTTCAAATACTTGTGATACACACGATTTATATTCAACTGCATGCGACACAAACGAGATAGCTTCAAATCCAAGCGAAATACATGATTTAGCATCAAATCAATACGAAGTAGGAGGCCTAGCTTCAAATGCATGCGAAACGAATGATTTATCTTCAAATACTGGCGAATATAAGTGATATACCTTCAAATGCAGGCGAAACAAACGAGTGAGCTTCAAATCCAAGCGTAATACATGATTTAACTTCAAATCAATGCGAAGTAGAAGGATTAGCTTCAAATCCGTGCACATCAAATGGTTTAGCTTCAAATACTTGTGATATACATGATTTATCTTCAAACGCAGGCGAAACAAACGAGTTAGCTTCAAATCCATGCGAAACACATGATTTAGCTTCAAATCAATGCGAAACAGAAGGCTGATCTTCAAATCCATTCGAAACAAATGGTTTAGCTTCAAATACTTGTGACATACATGATTTAGCTTCAACCGCATGCGAAACAAACGAGTTAGCTTCAAATCCATGCGAAACACATGATTTAGCTTTAATTCAATTCGAAGTAGAAGGCTTATCTTCGAATCCAAGCGATACAAATGGTTTAGCTTCAAATACTTGTGATATACATGATTTAGCTTCAACAGCATGCGAAACAAACGAGTTATCTTCAAATCCATGCGAAACACATGATTTAGCATCAAATCAATGCGAAGTAGAAGGCTGATCTTCGAATCCATGCGTAACAAATGGTTTAGCTGCAAATACTTGTGATATACATGATTTAGCTTCAACTGCATGCGAAACAAACGAGTTAGCTGCTAATCCATGCGAAACACATGATTTAGATTAAAATCAATGCGAAGTAGAAGGCTTATTCTCGAATCCATGCGAAACAAATGGTTTAGCTTCAAATCCTTGTGATATACATGATTTAGCTTCAACTGCATGCGAAACAAACGAGTTAGCTTAAAATCCATGCGGAACACATGATTTAGCTTCAAATCAATGCGAAGTAGAAAGCTGATCTTCGAATCCATGCGAAGCAAATGGTTTAGCTTCAAATACTTTTGATACACTTGATTTAGCTTCAACAGCATGCGAAACAAACGAGTTAGCTTCAAATCCATGCGAAACACATGATTTAGCATCAAATCAATGCGATGTGGAAGGCTGAACTTCGAATCCATGCGAAACGAATGGTTTAGCTTCAGTTACTTGTTTTATATATGATTTAAGCTTCTACTGCATGCAAAACAAACGAGTTAGCTTCTAATACAAGCGAAACACATGATTCAGGTTCAAATCAATGCGAAGTAGATGGCTTAGCTTCAAATCCATGCGAAACAAATGGTTTAGCTTTAAATACATGTAATATACATGTTTTAGCTTCAACTGCATGCGAAACAAACGAGTTAGCTTTAAATCCAAGCGAAACACATGATTTAGCTTCGTATCAATGCGAAGTAGAAGGCTTAGCTTCAAATCCATGCCAATCAAACGGTTTAGCTTCAAATACCTGTGATATACATGATTTAGCTTCAAATGCATGCGACATAAGCTAGTTAGCTTCAAATCGAAGCAAAACACATGATTCAGCTTCATATCAGTGCGAGGTCGAAGGCTTGGTTTCAAAATCAAGCGAAACACATGATTCAGCTTCAAACCCATGCGAAACAAAATGTTTAGCTTCTAATACTTGTGATATACATGATTTAGCTTCAAGTGCATGCTAAACAAACGAGTTAGCTTCAAATCGAAGCGAAACACATGTTTTAGCTACATATCCGTGCGATGTAGAAGTTTGAGCTTCAAATTCGTGCGAAACACATGGTTTAGCTTAATATTCATGCGATACGAATGGTGCAGCTTCAAATACTTGTGATATACACGATTTAGCTTCAACTGTATGTGAAACAAACGAGTTAGATTCAAATCCATGCGAAACACATCATTTAGGTTCAAAATCATGCGAAACACATGGTTTAGCTTCAAATCAATGCGAAGTAGAAGGCTGATCTTCGAAATCACGCGAAACAAATGGTTTAGCTTCAAATACTTGTGATATACATGATTTAGCTTCATATCAATGCGAAACACATGATTCAGTTTCAAATCAATGCGAAGAAGAAGGCTTATCTTCGTATCCATGCGAAACAAATGGTTTATCTTCGAATCCATGCGAAACAGATGGTTTTGCAACAAATACTTGTGATATACATGATTTAGCTTCAACTGCATGCGAAACAAACGAGTTAGCTTCAAATCGAAGCGAAACACATGTTTTAGCTACATATCCGTGCGATGTAGAAGTTTGAGCTTCAAATTCATGCGAAACACATAGTTTAGCTTAATATTCATGCGATACGAATGGTGCAGCTTCAAATACTTGTGATATACACGATTTAGCTTCAACTGTATGTGAAACAAACGAGTTAGATTCAAATCCATGCGAAACACATCATTTAGGTTCAAAATCATGCGAAACACATGATTTAGCTTCAAATCAATAGGAAGTAGAAGGCTGAACTTCGAATCCATGCGAAAGAAATGGTTTAGCTTCAGTTACTTGTTTTATATATGATTTAAGCTTCTACTGCATGCAAAACAAACGAGTTAGCTTTAAATCCAAGCGAAACACATGACTTAGCTTCAAATCAATGCGAAGTAGAAGGCTTAGCTTCAAATCCATGCGAAACACATGATTGCTATACGAATGATTTAGCTTCAAATGCTTGTCAATATATCTGACATAGCTTCAAATGCAGGCGAAATAGACGAGTTTGCCTCAAATCCATGCGAAACACACGATTCAGCTTAAAATCAATGCTAAGTAGATGGCTTAGCTTCAAATCCATGCGACACAAATGATCTAGTTTCAAATACTTGTTATATATATGATTTAGCTTCAACTGCATGCGAAATAATCGAGTTAGCTTCAAATCCATGCGAAACACATGATTTAGCTTCAAATCAATGCGAAGCAGAAGGCTGATCTTCGAATCCATGCGAATGAAATGTTTTAGCTTCAAATCCCTGTGATATACATGCTTTAGCTTCAACTGCATGCGAAACAGACGAGTTAGCTTCAAATCCAAGCGAAACACATGATTTAGCTTCAAAACAAATGATTTATCTTCAAATACTTGTGATGTACATGATTAAGCTTCAAATGCAGGCGAAACAAACGAGTGAGCTTCAAATCCAAGCGTAACACATGATTTAACTTCAAATCAATGCGAAGAAGAAGGCTTAGCATCAAATCCATGCGAAACAAATGGTTTAGCTTGAAATACTTGTGATGTACACGATTTAGCTTCAACTGCATGCGGAGCAAACGAGTTAGCTTCAAATCCATGTGAAACACATGATTTTGCTTTAAATCAATGCGAAGTAGAAGGCTTATCTTCGAATCCATGCGAAACTAATGTTTAGCTTCAGATACCTGTGATATACATGATATAGCTTCAACTGCATGCGAAACAAACGAGTTAGCTTCAAATCCATGTGAAACACATGATTTTGCTTTAAATCAATGCGAAGTAGAAGGATTATCTTCGAATCCATGCGGAACAAATGGTTTAGCTTCAAATACTTGTGATATACATGATTTAGTTTCAACTGCATGCGAAACAAACGAGTTAGCTTCAAATCCATGTGAAACACTTGATTTAGCTTCAAATCAAAGCGAAGTAGAAGGGTTATCTACGAATCCATGCGAAACAAATGGTTTAGCTTCAAATACTTGTGAAATACATGATTTACATTCAACAGCATGCGGAACAAATGAGTTAGCCTCAAATCCAAAAGAAACACATGATTTAGCATCAAATCAATGCGAAGTAGAAGGCTTATCTTCGATTCCATGCGAATCAAATGGTTTAGCTTCAAATGATTGTGATATACATGATTTAGTTTCAACTGCATGCGAAACAAACGAGTTAGCTTCAAATCCATGCGAAACACATGATTTAGCTTCAAATTCATTCGAAACACATGGTTTAGCTTAATATTCGTGCGAAACAAATGGTTCAGCTTCAAATACTTGTGATATACATGGTTAAGTTTCAACTGCAAGCGAAACAATCGAGTTAGCTTCAAATCCAAGTGAAACACATGATTTAGCTTCAAATTCATTCGAAACACATGGTTCAGCTTAATATTCATGCGAAACAAATGGTTTTGCTTCAAATACTTGTGATATACATAATTTAGCTTCCACTGCATGCGAAGCAAGCGAGTTAGCTTCAAATGCAAGCGAAAGACATGATTTAGCTCAAATCAATGCGATGTAGAAGGTTTAGCTTCAAATCCATGCGAAACAAATGATTTAGCTTCAAACACTTGCGATATAAGTGATATAGCTTCAAATGCAGACGAAACAAACGTGTTGGCTTCAAGTCCAAGCGAAACACATGATTTAACTTCAAATCAATGCGATATAGAAGGTTTAGCTTCAAATCCAAGCGATACACATGATATCGCTTCAAATCAATACGAAGTAGAAGGCTTATCTTCGAATCCATGCGAAACAAATGGTTTAGCTTCAAATACTTGTGATATACATGATTTAGCATCAAATACAGGCGAAATACATGATTTAGCTTCAAATTCATTCGTAACACATGGCTTAGCTTAATATTCATGCGTAGCAAATGGATCAGCTGCAAATACTTGTGATATACATAATTTAGCTTCAACTGCATGCGTTGCAATCGAGTTAGTATCAAATACAAGCGAAACACATGATTTAGCTTCAAATCAATGCGAAGTAGTAGGCTTAGTTACAAATGCATGCGAAACAAATGGTTCAGCTTCAAATATTTGTGATATACATGATTCAGATTCAAATGCAGGCGAAACGAACGAGTTAGCTTCAAATCCATGCGAACCACATGATTTAGCTTTAAATCAATGCGAATCAGAAGGCTTAGCTTCAAATCCATGCGAAACGAATGGTTTAACTACAAATACTTGCGAATATAAGTGATATAGCTTCATATGCAGGTGAAACAATTAAGTTAGCTTCAAATCCATGCGAATCACATGATTGACCTTCAAATCAAAGCAAAGTAGAAGGCTTAGCTTCAAATCCATGCGAAACGTATGGTTTAGCTTTAAATACTTGCGAATATAAGTGATATAGCTTCAAATGCAGGAGAAACATACGAGTGAGCTTCAAATCCAAGCGAAACACATGATTTAACTTCAAATCAATGCGAAGTATTAGGCTTAGCTTCAAATTCTTGCGAAACAAATGGTTTAGCTTCAAATTCTTGTGATATACATGATTTAGTTTCAACTGCGTGCGAAACAAACGAGTTAGCTTCAAATACAAGCGAAACACTTGATTTAGCTTCAAATCAATGCAAAGTAGAAGGCTTATCTTCAAATCCATGCGAAACAATTGCTTTAGCTTCAAATACTTGTGATATACATGATTTAGCTTCAACAGCATGCAAAACTAACGAGTTAGCTTCAAATCCATGCGAAACTCATGATTTAGCTTCAAATTTATTCGAAACACATGGTTTAGCAGAATATTCATTCGAAACAAATGGTTCAGCTTCAAATAATTGTGATATACATGATTTAGCATCAGCTGCTTGTGAAACAAACATGTTAACTTCAAGTTCAAGCGAAACACATGATTTACTTTGAAATCAATGCGAAGTAGAAGGCTTATCTTCGAATCCATGCGAAACAAATGGTTTAGCTTCAAATCAATGCGAAGTAGAAGGCATAGCTCCAAGTCCATGCGAATCAAATGGTTTAGTTTCAAATACTTGTGATATTCATGACTTAGCTTCAACTGCATGCGAAACAAACGAGTTAGCTTCAAATCCATGCGAAACACACGATTTAGCTTCAAATCTATGCGAAATAGAAGGCTGATCATCGAATCCATGCGAAACCATTGTATTAGCTTCAAATATGTGTGATATACATGATTTTGCTTCAAATGCATGCGACATAAGCTAGTTAGCTTCAAATCGAAGCAAAACACATGATTCAGCTTCATATCAGTGCGAGGTCGAAGGCTTAGTTTCAAAATCAAGCGAAACACATGATTCAGCTTCAAATCAATGCGACGAAGAATGTTTAGCTTCAAACCCATGCGAAACAAAATGTTTAGCTTCTAATACTTGTGATATACATGATTTAGCTTCAAGTGCATGCTAAACAAACGAGTTAGCTTCAAATCGAAGCGAAACACATGTTTTAGCTACATATCCGTGCGATGTAGAAGTTTGAGCTTCAAATTCGTGCGAAACACATGGTTTAGCTTAATATTCATGCGATACGAATGGTGCAGCTTCAAATACTTGTGATATACACGATTTAGCTTCAACTGTATGTGAAACAAACGAGTTAGATTCAAATCCATGCGAAACACATCATTTAGGTTCAAAATCATGCGAAACACATGGTTTAGCTTCAAATCAATGCGAAGTAGAAGGCTGATCTTCGAAATCACGCGAAACAAATGGTTTAGCTTCAAATACTTGTGATATACATGATTTAGCTTCATATCATTGCGAGGTAGAAGGCTTTGCTTCAAATTCAAGCGAAACACATGATTGAGCTTCAAATCAATGCGAAGTAGAAGGCTTAGCATCAAATCCATGCGACACCATCTATTTAGCTTCTTATATTTGTGATATAAGTGATATAGCTTCAAATGCAGGCGAAACAAACGAGTTAGCTTCAAATCCAAGCGAAAGACATGATTTAGCTTCATATCCATGCGAAATAGAAGGCTTAGTTTCAAATCCATGTGAAAAAAATGGTTTAGGTTCAAATACTTGTGATATACATGATTTAGCTTCAACTGTATGTGAAACAAACGAGTTAGATTCAAATCCATGCGAAAAACATGATTTAGCTTCAAATCAATAGGAAGTAGAAGGCTGAACTTCGAATCCATGCGAAAGAAATGGTTTAGCTTCAGTTACTTGTTTTATATATGATTTAAGCTTCTACTGCATGCAAAACAAACGAGTTAGCTTTAAATCCAAGCGAAACACATGACTTAGCTTCAAATCAATGCGAAGTAGAAGGCTTAGCTTCAATTCCATGCGAAACACATGATTGCTATACGAATGATTTAGCTTCAAATGCTTGTCAATATATCTGACATAGCTTCAAATGCAGGCGAAATAGACGAGTTTGCCTCAAATCCATGCGAAACACACGATTCAGCTTAAAATCAATGCTAAGTAGAAGGCTTAGCATCAAATCCATGCGGACTGAATGAATAAGTTTCAAATACTTGTGATATACAAGACTGAGCTTCAACTGCATGCGAAACAAACGAGTTAGCTTCAAATCCAATCGAAACACATGATTCAGCTTCAAATCAATGCGACGAAGAATGCTTAGCTTCAAACCCATGCGAAACAAAATGTTTAGCTTCTAATACTTGTGATATACATGATTTAGCTTCAAGTGCATGCTAAACAAACGAGTTAGCTTCAAATCGAAGCGAAACACATGTTTTAGCTACATATCCGTGCGATGTAGAAGTTTGAGCTTCAAATTCATGCGAAACATATGGTTTAGCTTAATATTCATGCGATACGAATGGTGCAGCTTCAAATACTTGTGATATACACGATTTAGCTTCAACTGTATGTGAAACAAACGAGTTAGATTCAAATCCATGCGAAACACAACATTTAGGTTCAAAATCATGCGAAACACACGGTTTAGCTTCAAATCAATGCGAAGTAGAAGGCTGATCTTCGAAATCACGCGAAACAAATGGTTTAGCTTCAAATACTTGTGATATACATGATTTAGCTTCATATCAATGCGAAACACATGATTCAGCTTCAAATCAATGCGAAGAAGAAGGCTTGTCTTCGTATCCATGCGAAACAAATGGTTTATCTTCAAATCCATGCGAAACAGATGGTTTAGCAACAAATACTTGTGATATACATGATTTAGCTTCATATCAATGCGAAACACATGATTCAGCTTCAAATCAATGCGAAGTAGAAGGCTTATCTTCGAATCCATGCGAAACAAATGGATTAGCTTCAAATACTTGTGATATACATGTTTTAGCTTCAACTGCACGCGAAACAAACGAGTTAGCTTCAAATCCATGCGAAACACATGATCTAGCTTCAAATCAATGCGAAGTAGAAGGCTTAGCTTCAAATCCATGCGAAACAAATGGTTTAGCTTCAAATACTTGTGATATACATGATTTAGCTTCAACTGCATGCGAAACCAACGAGTTAGTTTCAAATCCATGCGAAACACGTGATTTAGATTCAAATCAATGCGAAGGAGAATGCTAAGATTCAAATCCATGCGTATCAAATGGTTTAGCTTCAAATACTAGTGATATACATGATTTAGATTCAATTGCATGCGAAACAAATGAGTTAGCTGCAAATCCATGCAAAGCACATAATTTAGCCTCAACTCAATCTGAAGTAGAAGGCTTAGCTTCAAATCCATGCGAAACGAATGATTGACATTCAAATACTTGCGAATATAAGTGATATAGCTTCAAATGCTGGCGAAACAAACGAGTTAGATTCAAATCCATGCAAAACACATGATTTAGCTTAATAATCATGCGAAGCAAATGGTTTAGCTTCAAATACTTGTGATATACATAATTTAGCTTCCACTGCATGCGAAGCAAGCGAGTTAGCTTCAAATGCAAGCGAAAGACATGATTTAGCTCAAATCAATGCGATGTAGAAGGTTTAGCTTCAAATCCATGCGAAACAATTGATTTAGCTTCAAACACTTGCGATATAAGTGATATAGCTTCAAATGCAGACGAAACAAACGTGTTGGCTTCAAATCCAAGCGAAACACATGATTTAACTTCAAATCAATGCGATATAGAAGGTTTAGCTTCAAATCCAAGCGATACACATGATATCGCTTCAAATCAATACGAAGTAGAAGGCTTATCTTCGAATCCATGCGAAACAAATGGTTTAGCATCAAATACTTGTGATATACATGATTTAGCATCAAATACAGGCGAAATACATGATTTAGCTTCAAATTCATTCCTAACACATGGCTTAGCTTAATATTCATGCGTAGCAAATGGTTCAGCTGAAAATACTTGTGATATACATAATTAAGCTTCAACTGCATGTGAAACAAACATGTTCGCTTCAAATTCAAGCGAAACACATGATTCAGCTTCAAATCATTGCGAAGTAGAAGGCTTAGTTACAATTGCATGCGAAACAAATGGTTCAGCTTCAAATAATCGTGATATACTTGATTTAGATTCAAGTGCGTGCGAAACAAACGAGTTAGCTTCAAATCCAAGCGAAACACATGATTTATTTTCAAATCAATGCGAAGTAGAAGGCTTAGCTTCAAATCCATGCGAAACATATGATTTAACATCAAATCACTGCGAAGCAGAAGGCTGATATTCGAATCCATGCGAAACAAATGGATTAGCTTCAAATACTTGTGATATGCATGATTTAGCTTCAACTGCATGCGAAATAATCGAGTTAGCTTCAAATCCATGCGAAACACATGATTGCTAAACGAATGATTTAGCTTCAAATGCTTGAGAATATATGTGACATAGCTTCAAATGCAGGCGAAATAAACGACTTGCCACAAATCCATGCGAAACACACGATTCAGCTTAAAATCAATGCTAAGTAGAAGGCTTAGCTTCAAATCCATGCGAAACAAATGGTTCAGCTTCAAATACTTGTGATATGCCTGATTTAGCTTCAACTGCATGCGAAACAAACGAGTTAGCTTTAAATCCATTCAAAACACATGATTTAGCTTCATTTTCATTCGAAACACATGGTTTAGCTTAATATTCGTGCGAAACATATGGTTCAGCTTCAAATACTTGTAATATACATGATTTGGCTTCAACTGCATGTGAAACAGACGTATTAGCTTCAAATTCAAGCGAAACACATGATTCAACTTCAAATCAATGCGAAGTAGAAGGCTTGGCTGCAAAACCATGCGCAACAAATGGTTCAGCTGCAAATACTTGTGATATATATGACTCAGCTTGAACTGTATGCGCAACAAACGTGTTAGCATCAAATCCAAGCGAAACACATGATTTAGCTACAGATTCGTGCGAAATGGAACGTATGGCTTCAAATCCATGCGAAACGAATGGTTTTGATTCAAATACTTGCGAATATAAGTGATATTTCTTCAATTGCCGGCGAAACAAACGAGTTGGCTTCAAATCCATGCGAATCGCATGATTCAGCTTCAAATCAAAGCGAATTAGATGGCTTAGCTTCAAATCCAAGCGAAACACATTATTTAACTTCAAATCAATTCGAAGTAGAAGGCTTAGTTTCAAATCCATGCGAAACAAATGGTTTATCTTCAAATCCATGCGAAACAGATGGTTTTGCAACAAATACTTGTGATATACATGATTTAGCTTCAACTGCATGCGAAACAAACGAGTTAGCTTAAAATCCATGCAAAGCAAATGATTTAGCTTCAAATTAATTCGACACACATGGGTTAGATTCAATTCCATGCGAAACGTACAGTTTAGCTTCAAATACTTGTATTATACATGATTTAGCTTCAACAGCAGGCGAAACAACCGAGATAGCGTCAAATCCATTCGAAACACATGGTTTAGATTCCAATCAATTCGATGTTGAAGGCATAGCTTCAAATCCATGCAAAATATATGACTTACCTTCGAATAATTTGAAATGCAGACGAAACAAACGAGTTAGCTTCTAATCCAATCGAAACAAATGATTTAGATTTAAAGTCATGCGAGAGACATGCTTTAGCTTCAAATTCATGCGAAACACATGGGTTAGATACATATACTTGTGGTATACATGATTTAGCTACAACTGCATGCGAAACAAACTAGTTAGCTTCAAATCGAAACGAAACACTTGATTTAGCTTCATATCAATACGAGGTAGAAGGCTTTGCTTCAAATTCAAGCGAAACACATGATTCAGCTTCAAATCAATGCGAAGTAGAAGGCTTAGCATCAAATCCATGCGACACCATTTATTTAGCTTCTTATATTTGTGATATACATGATTTAGCTTCAACTGTATGTGAAACAAACGAGTTAGATTCAAATCCATGCGAAACACATGATTCAGCTTCAAATCAATGCGAAGCAGAAGGCTGATCGTTGAATTCACGCGAAACAATTGGTTTAGCTTCAAATACTTGTGATATACATGATTTATCTTCAAACGCAGGCGAAACAAACGAGTTAGCTTCAAATCCATGCGAAACACATGATTTAGCTTCAAATCCATGCGAAACACATGATTTAGCTTTAATTCAATTCGAAGTAGAAGGCTTATCTTCGAATCCAAGCGAAGCAAATGGTTTAGCTTCAAATACTTCTGATATACATGATTTAGCTTCAAATGCAGGAGAAACAAACGAGCTAGATTCAAATCCATACAAAACATATGATTTGGATCCAAATTCATGCGAAACACATGGTTTAGCTTATTATTCATACGAAACAAATGGTTCAGCTTCAAATACTTGTGATATACATGATTTAACTTCAACTGCAGGCCAAACAAACGAGTTAGCTTTAAATCCAAGCGAAACACATGATTTAGCTTCGTATCAATGCGAAGTAGAAGGCTTAGCTTCAAATCCATGCCAATCAAACGGTTTAGCTTCAAATACCTGTGATATACATGATTTAGCTTCAAATGCATGCGACATAAGCTAGTTAGCTTCAAATCGAAGCAAAACACATGATTCAGCTTCTTATCAGTGCGAGGTCGAAGGCTTAGTTTCAAAATCAAGCGAAACACATGATTCAGCTTCAAATCAATGCGACGAAGAATGTTTAGCTTCAAACCCATGCGAAACAAAATGTTTAGCTTCTAATACTTGTGATATACATGATTTAGCTTCAAGTGCATGCTAAACAAACGAGTTAGCTTCAAATCGAAGCGAAACACATGTTTTAGCTACATATCCGTGCGATGTAGAAGTTTGAGCTTCAAATTCGTGCGAAACACATGGTTTAGCTTAATATTCATGCGATACGAATGGTGCAGCTTCAAATACTTGTGATATACACGATTTAGCTTCAACTGTATGTGAAACAAACGAGTTAGATTCAAATCCATGCGAAACACATCATTTAGGTTCAAAATCATGCGAAACACATGGTTTAGCTTCAAATCAATGCGAAGTAGAAGGCTGATCTTCGAAATCACGCGAAACAAATGGTTTAGCTTCAAATACTTGTGATATACATGATTTAGCTTCATATCAATGCGAAACACATGATTCAGTTTCAAATCAATGCGAAGAAGAAGGCTTATCTTCGTATCCATGCGAAACAAATGGTTTATCTTCGAATCCATGCGAAACAGATGGTTTTGCAACAAATACTTGTGATATACATGATTTAGCTTCAACTGCATGCGAAACAAACGAGTTAGCTTCAAATCGAAGCGAAACACATGTTTTAGCTACATATCCGTGCGATGTAGAAGTTTGAGCTTCAAATTCATGCGAAACACATAGTTTAGCTTAATATTCATGCGATACGAATGGTGCAGCTTCAAATACTTGTGATATACACGATTTAGCTTCAACTGTATGTGAAACAAACGAGTTAGATTCAAATCCATGCGAAACACATCATTTAGGTTCAAAATCATGCGAAACACATGATTTAGCTTCAAATCAATACGAAGTAGAAGGCTTGGCATCTCATCCATGCGAACCGAATGATTCGGATTCAAATACTTGTGATATACATGATTTAGCTTCATATCAATGCGAAACACATGATTCAGCTTCAAATCAATGCGAAGAAGAAGGCTGATCTTTGAATTCACGTGAAACAAATGGTTTAGCTTCAAATACTTGTTTAATACATGATTTAGCTTCAACTGCATGCGAATCAAACGAGTTAGTTTCAAATCCATGCGAAACACATGATTTAGCTTCAAATCAATGCGAAACAGAAGGCTGATCTTCAAATCCATTCGAAACAAATGGTTTAGCTTCAAATACTTCTGATATACATGATTTAGCTTCAACTGCATGCGAATCCAACGAGTTAGCTTCAAATCCATGCGAAACACATGATTTAGGTTCAAAATCATGCGAAACACATGGTTTAGCTTCAAATCAATGCGAAGTAGAAAGCTGATCTTCGAAATCACGCGAAACAAATGGTTTAGCTTCAAATACTTGTGATATACATGATTTAGCTTCATATCAATGCGAAACACATGATTCAGCTTCAAATCAATGCGAAGAAGAAGACTTATCTTCGTATCCATGCGAAACAAATGGTTTATCTTCAAATCCATGCGAAACAGATGGTTTAGCAACAAATACTTGTGATATACATGATTTAGCTTGAACTGCATGCGAAACAAACGAGATAGCTTAAAATCCATGCGAAGCAAATGATTTAGCTTTAAATTCATTCGACACACATGGGTTAGATACAATTCCATGCGAAACGTACAGTTTAGCTTCAAATACTTGTTTTATACATGATATAGCTTCAACTGCAGGCGAAACAACCGAGATAGCGTCAAATCCATTCGAAACACATGGTTTAGATTCCAATCAATTCGATGTTGAAGGCATAGCTTCAAATCCTTGCAAAATATATGACTTACCTTCAAATACTTGCAATATGGATGAAATAATTTGAAATGCAGACGAAACAAACGAGTTAGCTTCTAATCCAATCGAAACAAATGATTTAGATTTAAAGTCATGCGAGAGACATGCTTTAGCTTCAAATTCATGCGAAACACATGGTTTAGATACATATACTTGTGGTATACATGATTTAGCTTCAACTGCATGCGAAACAAACTAGTTAGCTTCAAATCGAAACGAAACACATGATTTAGCTTCATATCAATGCGAGGTAGAAGGCTTTGCTTCAAATTCAAGCGAAACACATAATTGAGCTTCAAATCAATGCGAAGTAGAAGGCTTAGCATCAAATCCATGCGACACCATCTATTTAGCTTCTTATATTTGTGATATAAGTGATATAGCTTCAAATGCAGGCGAAACAAACGAGTTAGCTTCAAATCCAAGCGAAAGACATGATTTAGCTTCATATCCATGCGAAATAGAAGGCTTAGTTTCAAATCCATGTGAAAAAAATGGTTTAGGTTCAAATACTTGTGATATACATGATTTAGCTTCAACTGTATGTGAAACAAACGAGTTAGATTCAAATCCATGCGAAAAACATGATTTAGCTTCAAATCAATAGGAAGTAGAAGGCTGAACTTCGAATCCATGCGAAAGAAATGGTTTAGCTTCAGTTACTTGTTTTATATATGATTTAAGCTTCTACTGCATGCAAAACAAACGAGTTAGCTTTAAATCCAAGCGAAACACATGACTTAGCTTCAAATCAATGCGAAGTAGAAGGCTTAGCTTCAAATCCATGCGAAACACATGATTGCTATACGAATGATTTAGCTTCAAATGCTTGTCAATATATCTGACATAGCTTCAAATGCAGGCGAAATAGACGAGTTTGCCTCAAATCCATGCGAAACACACGATTCAGCTTAAAATCAATGCTAAGTAGATGGCTTAGCTTCAAATCCATGCGACACAAATGATCTAGTTTCAAATACTTGTTATATATATGATTTAGCTTCAACTGCATGCGAAATAATCGAGTTAGCTTCAAATCCATGCGAAACACATGATTGCTAAACGAATGATTTAGCTTCAAATGCTTGACAATATATGTGACATAGCTTCAAATGCAGGCGAAATAAACGACTTGCCACAAATCCATGCGAAACACACGATTCAGCTTAAAATCAATGCTAAGTAGAAGGCTTAGCTTCAAATCCATGCGGACTGAATGAATAAGTTTCAAATACTTGTGATATACAAGACTGAGCTTCAACTGCATGCGAAACAAACGAGTTAGCTTCAAATCCAATCGAAACACATGATTCAGCTTCAAATCAATGCGACGAAGAATGCTTAGCTTCAAACCCATGCGAAACAAAATGTTTAGCTTCTAATACTTGTGATATACATGATTTAGCTTCAAGTGCATGCTAAACAAACGAGTTAGCTTCAAATCGAAGCGAAACACATGTTTTAGCTACATATCCGTGCGATGTAGAAGTTTGAGCTTCAAATTCATGCGAAACATATGGTTTAGCTTAATATTCATGCGATACGAATGGTGCAGCTTCAAATACTTGTGATATACACGATTTAGCTTCAACTGTATGTGAAACAAACGAGTTAGATTCAAATCCATGCGAAACACAACATTTAGGTTCAAAATCATGCGAAACACACGGTTTAGCTTCAAATCAATGCGAAGTAGAAGGCTGATCTTCGAAATCACGCGAAACAAATGGTTTAGCTTCAAATACTTGTGATATACATGATTTAGCTTCATATCAATGCGAAACACATGATTCAGCTTCAAATCAATGCGAAGAAGAAGGCTTGTCTTCGTATCCATGCGAAACAAATGGTTTATCTTCAAATCCATGCGAAACAGATGGTTTAGCAACAAATACTTGTGATATACATGATTTAGCTTCATATCAATGCGAAACACATGATTCAGCTTCAAATCAATGCGAAGTAGAAGGCTTATCTTCGAATCCATGCGAAACAAATGGATTAGCTTCAAATACTTGTGATATACATGATTTAGCTTCAACTGCACGCGAAACAAACGAGTTAGCTTCAAATCCATGCGAAACACATGATCTAGCTTCAAATCAATGCGAAGTAGAAGGCTTAGCTTCAAATCCATGCGAAACAAATGGTTTAGCTTCAAATACTTGTGATATACATGATTTAGCTTCAACTGCATGCGAAACCAACGAGTTAGTTTCAAATCCATGCGAAACACGTGATTTAGATTCAAATCAATGCGAAGGAGAATGCTAAGATTCAAATCCATGCGTATCAAATGGTTTAGCTTCAAATACTAGTGATATACATGATTTAGATTCAATTGCATGCGAAACAAATGAGTTAGCTGCAAATCCATGCAAAGCACATAATTTAGCCTCAACTCAATGCGAAGTAGAAGGCTTAGCTTCAAATCCATGCGAAACGAATGATTGACATTCAAATACTTGCGAATATAAGTGATATAGCTTCAAATGCTGGCGAAACAAACGAGTTAGCTTCAAATCCATGCAAAACACATGATTTAGCTTAATAATCATGCGAAGCAAATGGTTTAGCTTCAAATACTTGTGATATACATAATTTAGCTTCCACTGCATGCGAAGCAAGCGAGTTAGCTTCAAATGCAAGCGAAAGACATGATTTAGCTCAAATCAATGCGATGTAGAAGGTTTAGCTTCAAATCCATGCGAAACAAATGATTTAGCTTCAAACACTTGCGATATAAGTGATATAGCTTCAAATGCAGACGAAACAAACGTGTTGGCTTCAAATCCAAGCGAAACACATGATTTAACTTCAAATCAATGCGATATAGAAGGTTTAGCTTCAAATCCAAGCGATACACATGATATCGCTTCAAACCAATACGAAGTAGAAGTCTTATCTTCGAATCCGTGCGAAACAAACGTGTTAGCTTCAAATCCAAGGGAAACAAATGATTTAACTTCAAATCAATGCGAAGTAGAAGGGTTAGCTTCAAATCCATGAGAAACAAATGATTTAGCTTCAGATACTTACGATATAAGTGATATAGCTTCAAATGTAGGCGAAAAAAATGAGTTAGCTTCAAATCCATGCGAAACACATGATTTGTATTCAAATCAATGCGAAGTAGAAGGCTTAGCATCAAATCCATGGGATTCAAATGGTTTAGCTTCAAATACTTGTGATATACATGATTTAGCTTCAACTGCATGCAAAACAAACGAACTAGCTTCAAATACAAGCGAAACACTTGATTTAGCTACAAATCAATGCGATGTAGATGGTTTAGCTTCAAATTCATGCGAAACAAATGGTTTAGCATCAAATAATTGTGATGTACATGATTTACCTTCAACTGCATGCGAAACAATCGAGTTAGCTTTAAATGCATGCGAAACACATGATATAGCTTGAAATCAATGCGAAGTAGAAGGCTTATCTTCAAATACATGCGAAACACATGATTTAGCTTCAAATACTTGCGATAGAAGTGATATAGCTTCAAATGAATGCGAAACAAACGAGTTAGCTTCTAATCTATGCGAAACACGTGATTTAGCTTCAAATCAATGCGAACTAGAAGGCAGATCTTCGAATCCATGAGAAACAAATGGTTTAGTTTCAAATACTTGTGATATGCGTGATTTTGATTCAACAGCAAGCGAATCAAACGAGTTAGCTTCGAATCCATGCTAAATGCATGATTTAGCTTCAAATCAATGCGATGTAGAAGGCTTAGTTTCAAATCCATGCTAAACGAACGATTTAGCTTCAAATGCTTGCGATATAAGTGATATAGCTTCAAATGCAGACGAAACAAACGTGTTGGCTTCAAATTCAAGCGAAACACATGATTTAACTTCAAATCAATGCGATATAGAAGGTATAGCTTCAAATCCTAGCGATACACATGATTTCGCTTCAAATCAATGCTAAGTAGAAGGCTTACCTTCGAATCCATGCGAAAAAAATGCTTTAACTTCAAATACCTATGATATACATGATTTAGCATCAAATGCAGGCGAAATACATGATTCAGCTTCAAATTCATTCGTAACACATGGTTTAGCTTAATATTCATGCGTAGCAAAAGGTTCAGCTGCAAATACTTGTGATATACATGATTTAGCTTCAACTGCATGTGAAACAAACATGTTCGCTTCATATTCAAGCGAAACACATGATACAGCTTCAAATCAATGCGAAGAAGAAGGCTTAGTTACAAATGCATGCGAAACAAATAGTTCAGCTTCAAATATTTGTGATATACATGATTCGGATTCAAATGCAGGCGAAACAAATGAGTTAGCTTTACATCCATGCTGATCACATGATTTAGCTCCAAATCAATGCGAAGTAAAAGGCTTAGCAGCAAATCCATGGGAATAAAAAATTGTTTAGCTTCAAATACTTGTGATATACATGATTTAGCTTCAAATGCACGCGACACAAACGGGTTAGCTTCAAATCCAAGCGAAACACATGATTTAGCTTCAAATTAATGCGATATAGAAGGATTAGCTACAAATACATGAGAAACAAATGATTTATATTCGGATAATTGCGATATAAGTGATATAGCTTCAAATGCAGGCAAAACAAACGGGTTAGCTTAAAATCCATGTGGTACGCATGATTTAGCTACAAATCAATGCGAAGTAGGCGGCTTATCTTCGAATCCATACGAAACAAATGGTTTAGCTTCAAATACTTGTGATAAACATCATTTAGCTTCAACTGCATGCGAAACAAACGAGTTAGCTTCAAATCCATGCCAAACACATGATATAGCTTCAAATCAATGCGAAGTAGAAGGCTTATCTTCGAATAAATGCGAAACTAATGGTTTAGCTTCAAATACCTGTGACATACATGATACAGCTTCAACTGCATGCGAAACAAACGAGTTAGCTTCAAATCCGAGCGAATCACATGATTTAGCTTCAAATCAATGCGATGTAGAAGGCTGATCACAGAATCCACTCGAAACAGATTGTTTAGCTTCAAATCCATGCGAAACAAATTGTTTAGCTTCAAATACTTCTAATATACATGATTTACATTCAACTGCTTGCGAAACAAACGAGTTAGCTTCAAATACAAGCGAAACACATGATTTAGCTTCAAATACTTGCGAACATAAGTGATATAGCTTCAACTGCGTGCGAAACAAACGAGTTAGCTTCAAATCCAAAGGACACATATGATTTAGGTTCAAATCAATGCGAAGTAGATGGCTTAGCTTCAAATCCATGCGAAACAAATGGTTTAGCCTCAAATACTTGTGATATACATGATTTAGCTTCAACTGCATGCGAAACCAACGAGTTAGTTTCAAATCCATGCGAAACACGTGATTTAGATACAAATCAATGCGAAGGAGAATGCTTAGATTCAAATCCATGCGAATCAAATGGTTTAGCTTCAAATACTAGTGATATACATGATTTAGATTCAATTGCATGCGAAACAAATGAGTTAGCTGCAAATCCATGCAAAGCACATAATTTAGCCTCAAATCAATGTGAAGTAGAAGGCTTAGCTTCAAATCCATGCGAAACGAATGATTGACATTCAAATATTTGCGAATATAAGTGATATAGCTTCAAATGCTGGCGAAACAAACGAGTTAGCTTCAAATCCATGCAAAACACATGATTTAGATTAAAATCAATGCGAAGTAGAAGGCATAGCTTCAAATCCAAGCGAAACACATGATTTTACTTCGAATCAATGCGATATAGAAGGTTTAGCTTCAAATCCAAGCGATACACATGATATCGCTTCAAATCAACAGGAAGTAGAAGGCTTATCTTCGAATCCATGCGAAACAAATGGTTTAGCGTCAAATACTTGAGATATACATGATTTAGCATCAAATACAGGCGAAATACATGATTTAGCTTCAAATTCATTCGTAACACATGGCTTAGCTTAATCTTCATGCGTAGCAAATGGTTCAGCTGAAAATACTTGTGATATACATCATTAAGCTTCAACTGCATGTGAAACAAACATGTTCGCTTCAAATTCAAGCGAAACACATGATTCAGCTTCAAATCATTGCGAAGTAGAAGGCTTGGTTACAAATGCATGCGAAACAATTGGTTCAGCTTCAAATATTTGTGATATACATGATTTAGCTTCAACTGCATGCCAAACAACGAGTTAGCTGCAAATCCAAGGGAAATACATGATGTAGCTTCAAATCCATGCGAAACAAATGGTTCAACTTCAGATACTTGCGATATAAGTGATATAGTTTCAAATGCATACGAAACAAATGAGTTAGCTTCAGATCAATGCGAAACACATGGTTTAGCTTGAAATCAATGCGAAGTAGAAGGCTTAGCTTCAAATCCATGCGGACTGAATGAATAAGTTTCAAATACTTGTGATATACAAGACTGAGCTTCAACTGCATGCGAAACAAACGAGTTAGCTTCAAATCCAATCGAAACACATAATTTAGCTTCAAATCCATGCGAAACACATAATGTAGCATCAAATCAATGAGAAGTAGAAGGCTTAGCTTCAAATCCATGCGAAACGAATAGTTTAGCTTCAAATACTTGTGACATTCATAATTAAGCTTCAACTGAATGCGAAGCAAGCGAGTTAGCTTCAAATACAAGCGAAATACATGATTTAGCTCAAATCAATGCGATGTAGGAGGCTTATCTTCAAATCCATGCGAAACAAATGGTTTAGCTTCAAATACTTGTGATATACATAATTTAGCTTCAACTGCATGCGTTGCAATCGAGTTAGCATCAAATACAAGCGAAACACATGATTTAGCTTCAAATCAATGCGAAGTAGATGGCTTATCTTCAAATCCAGGCGAAGAAAATGATTTTCCTTCAAATACTTGCGGTTTAAATGAAATAGCTTCAAATGCAGGCGAAACAAACGAGTTAGTTTTAAATCCATGCGAAACACATGATTTAGCTTCAAATCAATGCGAGACACATGATTTAGATTCAAATCAAAGCGAAGTAGACGGCTTATTTGAAATCCTATCGGAACACTTGATTTAGCTTCGAATCAATGCGAAGTAGAAGGCTTGGCTTCAAATCCATGCGAAACAAATGGTTTAGATTCAAATATTTGTTTTATACATGATTTAGCTTCAACTGCATGCGAAACCAACGAGTTAGCTTCAAATCCAAGCGAAAGATATGATTTAGCTGCAAATCAGTGCGAAGTAGAAGGCTTCGCATCAAATCCAAGCGAAATAAATGAGTTACCTTCAAATACTTGCGATATAAATGAAATAGATTGAAATGCATGCGAAACAAACGAGTTTGCTTCAAATCCAAGCGAAAAACATGATTTAGTATCAAGTCAACGCGAAGTAGAAGGCTTAGCTTCTAATCCATGCGAAACAAATGGTTTAGCTTCAAATACTTGTGATATATATGATTTATATTCAACAGCAAGCGAAACAAACGAGTTAGCTTCAAATCCAAGCGAAACACAACATTTATATTCACATCAATGCGAAGTAGAAGGAATAGCTTCAAATCCATGCGAATCAACCGGTTTAGCTTCAAGCACTTGTGATATTCATGATTTCGCTTCAACTGCATGCGAAACAAACGAGCTAGCTTCAAATCCATGCGAAGTAGAAGGCTGATATTCGAATCCATGCGAAACAAATGGTTTTGCTTCAAATACTTGTGATATACATAATTTAGCTTCAACTGCATGCGAAGCAAGCGAGTTAGCTTCAAATACAAGCGGAATACATGATTTAGCTCAAATCAATGCGATGTAGAAGGCTTAGCTTCAAATCCATGCGAAACAAATTGTTTAGCTTCAAATACTTGTGATATACATGATTTAGCTTCAACTGCATGCCAAACAACGAGTTAGCTGCAAATCGAAGCGAAACACATGATTTAGCTTCAAATCAATGCCAAGTAGATGGCTTATCTTCAAATCCAGGCGAAGAAAATGATATTCCTTCAAATACTTGCGGTTTAAATGAAATAGCTTCAAATGCAGTCGAAACAAACGAGTTAGCTTTAAATCCATGCGAAACACATGATTTAGCTTCAAATCAATGCGAGACACATGATTTAGATTAATATCAAAGCGAAGTAGATGGCTTATCTTCAAATCCTAGCGGAACACTTGATTTAGCTTCGAATCAATGCGAAGTAGAAGGCTTAGCTTCAGATCCATGCGAAACAAATGGTTGAGATTCAAATACTTGTTTTGTACATGATTTAGCTTCAACAGCATGCGAAACCAGCGAGTTAGCTTCAAATCCAAGCGAAAGATATGATTTAGCTTCAAATCAATGCGAAGTAGAAGGCTTCGCTTCAAATCCAAGCGAAATAAATGATTTACCTTCAAATACTTGTGATATAAATGAAATAGATTGAAATGCATGCGATACAAACGAGTTTGCTTCAAATCCAAGCGAAAAACATGATTTAGTATCAAGTCAACCCGAAGTAGAAGGCTTAGCTTCTAATCCATGCGAAACAAATGGTTCAGCTTCAAATACTTGTGATATACATGATTTATATTCAACAGCAAGCGAAACAAACGAGTTAGCTTCAAATCCAAGCGAAACACTTGATTTAGCTTCAAATTCATTCGAAGCACATGCTTAATATTCATGCGAAACATATGGTTCAGCTTCAAATACTTGTGATATACATGATTTAGCTTCAACTGCATGCGAAACGAACGAGTTAGCTTTAAATCCAAGCGAAACACGTGATTTAACGTCTAATCAATACGAAGAAGAAGGCTTATCTACAAATACATGCGAAACAAATTGTTTAGCTTCCAATACTTGAGATATACATGATTTAGCTTCAACTGCATGCCAAACAACGAGTTAGCTGCAAATCCAAGGGAAACACATGATGTAGCTTCAAATCCATGCGAAACAAATGGTTCAACTTCAGATACTTGCGATATAAGTGATATAGTTTCAAATGCAGACGAAACAAATGAGTTAGCTTCAAATCCATGCGAAACACATGGTTTAGCTTGAAATCAATGCGAAGTAGAAGGCTTAGCTTCAAATCCATGCGGACTGAATGAATAAGTTTCAAATACTTGTGATATACAAGACTGAGCTTCAACTGCATACGAAACAAACGAGTTAGCTTCAAATCCAATCGAAACACATAATATAGCTTCAAATCCATGGGAAACACATAATGTAGCATCAAATCAATGAGAAGTAGAAGGCTTAGCTTCAAATCCATGCGAAACGAATGGTTTAGCTTCAAATACTTGTGACCTTCATAATTAAGCTTCAACTGAATGCGAAGCAAGCGAGTTAGCTTCAAATACAAGCGAAATACATGATTTAGCTCAAATCAATGCGATGTAGGAGGCTTATCTTCAAATCCATGCGAAACAAATGGTTTAGCTTCAAATACTTGTGATATACATAATTTAGCTTCAACTGCATGCGTTGCAATCGAGTTAGCATCAAATACAAGCGAAACACATGATTTAGCTTCAAATCAATGCGAAGTAGATGGCTTATCTTCAAATCCAGGCGAAGAAAATGATTTTCCTTCAAATACTTGCGGTTTAAATGAAATAGCTTCAAATGCAGGCGAAACAAACGAGTTAGATTTAAATCCATGCGAAACACATGATTTAGCTTCAAATCAATGCGAGACACATGATTTAGATTCAAATCAAAGCGAAGTAGAAGGCTTATTTGAAATCCTATCGGAACACTTGATTTAGCTTCGAATCAATGCGAAGTAGAAGGCTTGGCTTCAAATCCATGCGAAACAAATGGTTTAGATTCAAATATTTGTTTTATACATGATTTAGCTTCAACTGCATGCGAAACCAACGAGTTAGCTTCAAATCCAAGCGAAAGATATGATTTAGCTGCAAATCAGTGCGAAGTAGAAGGCTTCGCATCAAATCCAAGCGAATTAAATGAGTTACCTTGAAATACTTGCGATATAAATGAAATAGATTGAAATGCATGCGAAACAAACGAGTTTGCTTCAAATCCAAGCGAAAAACATGATTTAGTATCAAGTCAACGCGAAGTAGAAGGCTTAGCTTCTAATCCATGCGAAACAAATGATTTAGCTTCAAATACTTGTGATATATATGATTTATATTCAACAGCAAGCGAAACAAACGAGTTAGCTTCAAATCCAAGCGAAACACAACATTTATATTCACATCAATGCGAAGTAGAAGGAATAGCTTCAAATCCATGCGAATCAACCGGTTTAGCTTCAAGCACTTGTGATATTCATGATTTCGCTTCAACTGCATGCGAAACAAACGAGCTAGCTTCAAATCCATGCGAAGTAGAAGGCTGATATTCGAATCCATGCGAAACAATTGGTTTTGCTTCAAATACTTGTGATATACATAATTTAGCTTCAACTGCATGCGAAGCAAGCGAGTTAGCTTCAAATCCATGCTAAACACATGATTTAGCTGCAAATCAATCCGAAGCAGAAGGCTGATCTTCGAATCCATGCGAAACAAATGGTTTAGATTCAAATACTTGTGATATACATGATTTAGCTTCAACTGCATGCGAAACAAACGAGTTAGCTTCAAATCCATGCGAAACACATGATTTAGCTTCAAATCAATGCGAAGTAGAAGGCTTAGCTTCAAGTTAATAAGAAACAAATCAATAATTCAGATAATTGCGATATAAGTGGTATAGCTTCAAATGCAGGCGAAGCAAATGAGTTTGCTTCCAATCCATGCGAACCACATGATTTAGCTTCAAATCAATGCGAAGTAGAAGGCTTATTATCAAATCCATGCGAATCAAACGGGTTAGCTTCAAACACTTGTGTTATACATGATTTAGCTTCAACTGCATGCAAAACAAACGAGTAAGCTTCAAATCCATGCGAAACACATGATTTAGCTTCAAATCAATGCGAAGCAGAAGTCTGATCTTCGAATCCATGCGGAACAAACGGTTCAGATTAAAATACTTGTGATATACATGATTTATATTCAACAGCAAGCGAAACAAACGAGTTAGCTTCAAATCCAAGCGAAACACTTGATTTAGCTTCAAATTCATTCGAAGCACATGCTTAATATTCATGCGAAACATATGGTTCAGCTTCAAATACTTGTGATATTCATGATTTAGCTTCAACCGCATGCGAAACAAACGAGTTAGCTTCAAATCCATGCGAAACACACGATTTAGCTTCAAATCTATGCGAAATAGAAGGCTTATCTTCAAATCCATGCGAAACTAATGGTTTAGCTTCAAATACTTGCGATATACATGATTTAGCTTCAACTGCATGCGAAACGAACGAGTTAGCTTCAAATCCATGCGAAACACATGATTTAGCTTCAAATCAATGCGAAGCAGAAGTCTGATCTTCGAATCCATGCGACACAAACGGTTCAGATTAAAATACTTGTGATATACATGATTTAGCTTCAACAGCATGCGACACAAACGAGTTAGCTCCAAATCCATGCTAAACACATGATTTACCTGCAAATCAATCCGAAGCAGAAGGCTGATCTTCGAATCCATGCGAAACAAATGTTTTAGATTCAAATACTTGTGATATACATGATTTAGCTTCAACTGCATGCGAAACAAACGAGTTAGCTTCAAATCCATGCGAAACACATGATTTAGCTTCAAATCAATGCGAAGTAGAAGGCTTAGCTTCAAGTTAATAAGAAACAGATCAATAATCTTCAGATAATTGCGATATAAGTGGTATAGCTTCAAATACAGGCGAAGCAAATGAGTTTGCTTCCAATCCATGCGAACCACATGATTTAGCTTCAAATCAATGCGAAGTAGAAGGCTTATCATCAAATCCATGCGAATCAAACGGGTTAGCTTCAAACACTTGTGATATACATGATTTAGCTTCAACTGCATGCAAAACAAACGAGTAAGCTTCAAATCCATGCGAAACACATGATTTAGCTTCAAATCAATGCGAAGCAGAAGTCTGATCTTCGAATCCATGCGAAACAAACGATTCAGATTAAAATGCTTGTGATATACATGATTTAGCTTCAACAGCATGCGACACAAACGAGTTAGATTCAAATCCATGCTAAACACATGATTTTGCTTCAAATCAGTGCGAAGGAGAAGGGTAATCTTCGAATCCATGCAAAACAAATGATTTAGCTTCATACACTTGTGACATACATGATTTAGCTTCAATAGCATGCGAAACAAACGAGTTAGCTTGAAAAACCATGCGAAAAACATGATTTAGCTTCAAATCAATGCGAAGTAGAAGGCTTATCTTCAAATCCATGCGAAACAAATCGTTTAGCTTCGAATACTTGTGATATACATGATTTAGTTTCAACTGCATGCGAGACAATCGAGTTAGCATCAAATCCATGCGAAAAACATGATTTAGATTCAAATCAATGCGAAGTAGAAGGATTATCTTCGTATCCATGCAAAACAAATGGATTAGATTCAAATACTTGTGATATAAATGATTTAGCTTCAACTGCATGCGAAACAAACGAGTTTGTTTCGAATCCAGGCGAAACACATGATTTAGATTCAATTCAATGCGAAGTTGAAGGCTTAGCATCAAATGCATGCGACACAAATTATTTAGCTTCATATACTTGCGATATAAGCGATATAGCTTCAAATGCAGGCGAAGCAAATGAGTTTGCTTCAAATCCAAGCGAAGCACATGATTTAGATTCAAATCAATGCGAAACACATGATTTGGCTTCAAATCAATGCGAAGTAGAAGGGTTATCTTCGAATCCATGCGAAACAAATGGTTTAGCTTCAAACACTTGTGATATACATGATTTAGCTTCAACTGCATGCGAAACAAACGAGTGAGATTCAAATCCAAGCGAAACACATGATTCAGCTTCAAATCAATGCGAAGTAGAAGTCTTAGCTTCAAATCCATGCGAAACAAATGATTTACCTTCAAATACTTGCGATATAAGTGATATAGCTTCAAATGCAGGCGGAACAAACAGTTAGCTTCAAATTCATGCGAAACACATGATTTAGCTTCAAATCAATGCGAAGTAGAAGGCTTAGCTTCAAATCCATGCGAAACAAACGAGTCAACTTGAAATCCATGCGAAACAAATGATTTAGCTTGAAATACTTATTTTATACATGATTTGGCTTCAACTTCATGCGAAACATACGAGTTAGCTTCAAATCCAAGGGAAACACATGATTTAGCTTCAAATCCATGCGATACACATGATTTAGCTTCAAATCAATGCGAAGTAGAAGGCTTGTCTACGAATCCATGCAAACAAATGGTTTAGGTTCAAATACTTGTGATATACATGATTTAGATTCAAATGCAGGCGAAACAACCGAGTTAGTTTCAAATCCTTGCGAAACACGTGATTTAGCTTAATATTCATGCGAAGCAAATAGTTTAGCTTCAAATACTTGTGATATACATAATTTAGCTTCCACTGCATGCGAAGCATGCGAGTTAGCTTCAAATGCAAGCGAAAAAAATGATTTAGCTTCAAATCAATGCGATGTAGAAGGCTTAGCTACAAATACATGAAAAACAAATGATATATCTTCATATAATAGCGATATAAGTGATATAGCTTGAAGTGCAGGCGAAACAATCGAGTTAGCTTCATATCAATGCGAAGTAGAAGGATTATCTTCAAATCCATGCGAAATAAATGGTATAGCTTCAAATACTTGTGATATACATGATTTAGCATCAAATGCAGGCGAAATACATGATTCAGCTTCAAATTCATTCGTAACATATGGTTTAGCTTAATATTCATGCGTAGCAAATGGTTCAGCTGCAAATACTTGTGATATACATGATTTAGCTTCAACTGCATGTGAAACAAACATGTTCGCTTCAAATCCATGCGAAACACATGATTTAGCTTCAAATCAATGCGAAGTAGAAGGATTAGCATCAAATTCATGCGAGACAAATTATTTAGCTTCATATACTTGCGATATAAGTGATGTTGCTTCAAATGCAGGGGAAACAAACGAGTGAGCTTCAAATCCAAGCGTAACACATGATTTAGCTTCAAATCATGCGAAGTAGAAGGCTTAGCTTCAAATACGAGCGAAACACATGATTTAGATTCAAATACTTGCGATATAAATGAAATAGCTTCAAATGCAGACCAAACGAACGAGATATCTTCAAATTCATGAGGAACACATGATTTAGCTTCAAATCAATGCGAAGATAAGGCTTAGCTTCAAATCCATGCAAAACAAATGATTTACCTTCAAATACTTGCGATATAAGTGATATAGCTTCAAATGCGGGCGGAACAATCAGTTAGCTTCAAATTCATGCGAAACACATGATTTAGCTTCAAATCAATGTGAAGTTAAAGGCTTAGCTTCAAATCCATGCGAAACGAATAGTTTAGCTTGAAATACTTGTTTTATACATGATTTGGCTTCAACTTCATGCGAAACATACGAGTTAGCTTCAAATCCAAGCGAAACACATGATTTAGCTTCAAATCAATGCGAAGTTGAAGGCTTAGCTTCACATCAATGCGAATCAAATGGTTTAGCTTCAAAAACTTGTGATATACATGATTCAGATTCAAGTGCAGGCGAAACAAACGAGTCAGCTTCAAATCCAAGCGAAACACATGATTTAATTTCAAATCAATACGAAGAAGAAGGCTTAGCTTCAAATCCATGCGAAACAAATTGTTTAGCTTCCAATACTTGTGATATGCATGATTTAGCTTCAACTGCATACCAAACAACGAGTTAGCTGCAAATCTAAGGGAAACACATGATTTAGCTGCAAATCCATGCGAAACAAATGGTTCAGCTCCAAATATTTGCGATATACATGATTTAGATTCAAATGCAGGCGAAACAAACGAGTTAGCTTTAAATCCATGCGGATCACATGATTTAGGTCAAAATCAAGGCGAAGTAGAAGGCTTAGCTCCGAATCAAATGGTTCAGCTTCAAATACTTGTGATATACATGATTTATCTTCAAATCCATGCGAAACATACGAGTTAGATTCAAATCGATGCGAAACACATGATTTAGCTTCAAATAAATGCGAAGTAGCATGTTTAGCTTCAAATCCATGTGAATCAAATGGTTTAGCTTCAAATACTTGTGATATACACGATTTAGATTGAAATGCATGCGAAACACATGATTTAGCTTCAAATCAATGCGAAGTAGTAGGCTTAGCTTCAAATCCATGGGAATCAAATGGTTTAGCTTCAATTACTTGTGATATACATGATTTAGCTTCAACTGCATGCGAAACAAACGAGCTAGCTTCAAATCCTAGCGAAACACTTGATTTAGCTACAAATCAATGCGATGTTGATGGTTTAGCTTCAAATTCATGCGAAACAAATGGTTTAGCATCAAATACTTTTGATGTACATGATTTACATTCAACTGCATGCGAAACAATCGAGTTAGCTTCAAATGCATGCGAAACACATGATTTAGCTTGAAATCAATGCGAAGTAGAAGGCTTATCTTCAAATACATGCGAAACACATGATTTAGCTTCAAATACTTGCGATAGAAGTGATATAGTGTCAAAAGAATGCGAAACAAACGAGTTAGCTTCTAATCTATGCGAAACACGTGATTTAGCTTCAAATCAATGCGATGTAGAAGGCTTAGCTTCAAATCCATGCTAAACGAACGATTTAGCTTCAAATGCTTGCGATATAAGTGATATAGTTTCAAATGCAGGCGAAACAAACGAGTTAGCTTCAAATCCAAGGGAAACACATGATTTAGCTTCAAAACAAATGGTTTACCTTCTAATACTTGTGATATACATGATTAAGCTTCAGATGCAGGCGAAACAAATGATTTAGCTCAAATCAATGCGATGTAGAAGGGTTAGCTTCAAATTCATGCGAAACACATGATTTAGCTTCAAATCAATGCGAAGCTGATGGCTGATCGTCGAATCCATGCGAAACAAATGGTTTAGCTTCTTCTACTTGTGATATACATGATTTAGCTTCAACTGCATGCGAAACAAACGAGTCAGCTTCAAATCCAAGCGAAACACATGATTTAGAATCAAATCAATGCGATGTAGAAGGCTTAGTTTCAAATCCAGCGAAACGAATGATTTACCTTCAAATACTTGCGAATATCACTGATATAGCTTCAAATGCTGGCGAAACAAACGAGTTAGCTTTAAATCCATGTAAAAGACATGATTTACCTTCAAATCAATGCGAAGTAGAAGGCTTAGTTTGAAATCCATGCGAATCAAGTTCTTTAGCTTCAAATACTTATGATATACATGATTTAGCTTCAACTGCTTGGGAAGCAAACGAGTTAACTTCAAATCCATTCAAAACACATGATTTAGCTTCAAATCCATGCGAAACTCATGATTTAGCTTCAAATCAATGCGATGTAGAAGGCTGATCTTCGAATCCATGCGAATCAAATGGTTTAGCTTCAAATACTTGTGAAATGAGTGATTTTGCTTCAACTGCATGCAAAACCAACGAGTTATCTTCAAATCTAAGCGAAACACATGATTCAGATTCAAATCAATGCGAAGTAGAAGGCTAAGCTTCAAATCCAGCGAAACGATTGATTTAGCTTCAAATACTTGCGAATATCTCTGATATAGCTTCAAATGCAGGTGAAACAAAGGAGTTAGCTTTAAATCCATGCAAAAGACATGATTTACCTTCAAACCAATGCGAATTAGGAGGCTGATCTTCGAATCGATGCGAAACAAATGGCTCAGGCTCAAATACTTGTGTTATACATGATTTAGCTTCAACAGTATGCGAAACAAACGAGTTAGCTTCAAATCCTAGCGATAGACATGATTTAGCTTCAAATGAATGCGAAGTAGAAGGTTGATCTTCGAATCCATGCGAAACGAATGGTTTAGCTTCAAATACTTGCGAATATAAGTGATATAGCTTCAAATGCAAGCAACACAAACGAGTTAGCTTCAAATCCAAGCGAAACACATGATTTAGATTCAAATCAATGCGAAGTAGTAGGCTTAGCTTCAAATCCAGCGAAACGAATGATTTAGCTTCAAATACTTGCGAATATCTCTGATATAGCTTCAAATGCTGGTGAAACAAACGAGTTAGCTTTAAATCCAAGCAAAAGACATGATTTACCTTCAAATCAATGCGAATTAGGAGGCTGATCTTCGAATCCATGCGAAACAAATGGTTTAGATTCAAATACTTGTGACATACTTGATTTAGCCTCAACAGCAAGAGAAACAAACGAGTTAGCTTCAAATCCATGCGAAACACATGATTTAACATCGAATCAATGCAAAGTAGAAGGCTTACCTACGAATCCACACGAAACAGATGGTTTAGCTTCAATTATATGTGATATGCATGATTTAGCTTCAAATGCATGCGAAACAAACGAGTTAGCATCAAATCCGTTCAAAACACATGATTTAGGTTCAAATTCATTCGAAAGACACGGTTTAGCATACTATTCATGGAAATCAAATGGTTCAGATTCAAATACTTGTAATATACATCATGTAGCTTCAAATGCAGGCGAAAGAAACGAGTCAGCTTCAAATCCATGCGAAACACATGATTTATCTTCAATTCAATGCGAAGTAGAAGGCTTACCTTCGAATCCATGCGAAACAAATGGTTTAGCTTCAAATACTTGTGATGTACATGATTTAGCTTCAAATGCAGGCGAAACAAACGAGTTAGCTTCCAATCGATGCGAAACACATGATATAGCTTAAAATCAATGCGAAGCCGGTGGCTGATCGTCGAATCCATGCGAAACAAATGGTTTAGCTTCTACTACTTGTGATATATATGATCTAGCTTCAACTGCTTGGGAAGCAAACGAGTTAACTTCAAATCCATTCAAAACACATTATTTAGCTTCAAATCCAGGCGAAACTCATGATTTAGCTTCAAATCAATGCGAAGTAGAAGACTAATCTTCGAATCCATGCGAATCAAGTGGTTCAGCTTCAAATACTTGTGATATGCGTGATTTTGCTTCAACTGTATGCATAACGAACGAGTTAGCTTCAAATACAAGCGAAACACATGATTTAGATTCAAATCAATGCTAAGTAGATGGCTTAGCTTCAAATCCAGCGATACGAATGGTTTAGCTTCAAACACTTGTGATATACATGATATAGCTTCAAATGCAGGCGAAACAAACGAGTCAGCATCAAAACCATGCGAAACACATGATTTAGCTTCAAATGAATGTGAAGTAGAAGGCTGATCATCGAATCCAAGCGAAACAAATGGGTTAGCTTCAAATACTTGTGACATACTTGATTTAGCTTTAACAGCAAGCGAAACAAACGAGTTTGCTTCAAATCCATGCGAAACACAAGATTTAGCTTCAAATAAACGCGAATTAGGAGGCTGATCTTCGAACCCATGCGAAACAAATGGCTCAGGCTCAAATACTTGTGTTATACATGATTTACCTTCAACAGTATGCGAAACAAACGAGTTAGCTTCAAATCCTAGCGATAGACATGATTTAGCTTCAAATCAATGCGAAGTAGAAGGCTTAGTTTGAAATCCATGCGTATCAAGTTCTTTAGCTTCAAATACTTATGATATACATGATTTAGCTTCAACTGCTTGGGAAGCAAACGAGTAAACTTCAAATCCATTCAAAACACATGATTTAGCTTCAAATCCAGGCGAAACTCATGATTTAGCTTCAAATCAATGCGAAGTAGAAGGCTGATCTTCGAATCCATGCGAAACAAATGGTTTAGCTTCAATTATATGTGATATACATGATTTAGCTTCAAATGGATGCGAAACAAACGAGTTAGCTTCAAATCCATTCAAAACACATGATTTAGCTTCAGATTCATTCGAAAGACATGGTTTAGCGTACTATTCATGGGAATCAAATGGTTCAGATTCAAATACTTCTGATATACATGATATAGCTTCAAATGCAGGCGAAACAAACGAGTTAGCTTCAAATCCTTGCGAAACACATGATTTTGCTTCAAATTCATTCAAAAGACATGGTTTACCGTACTATTCATGGGAATCAAATGGTTCAGATTCAAATACTTGTGATATACATCATATAGCTTCAAATGCAGGCGAAACAAACGAGTCAGCTTCAAATCCATGCGAAACATATGATTTAGCTTCAATTCAATGCGAAGTAGAAGGCTTATCTTCGAATCCATGCGAAACAAATGGTTTAGCTTCAAATACTTAAGATATACATGATTTAGATTCAAATGCAGGCTAAAAAATCGAGTTAGCTTCAAATCCTTTCGAAACACATGATTTAGTATCAAATCAATGCGAAGCAGAAGGCTTTGCGTCAAATCCATGCGAAACGAATGGTTTAGCTTCAAATACTTGCGAATATAAGTGATATAGCTTCAAATGCAAGCGACACAACCGAGTTAGCTTCAAATCCATGCGAAACACGTGATTTAACTTCCAATCATTGTGAAGTAGAAAGCTTAGCTTCAAATGTATGTGAAACAAATGGTTCAGCTTCAAATACTTGTGATATACATGATTTAGATTCAACTTCAGGCAAAACCAACGAGTTAGTTTCAATTCCCAGCGAAACACACGATTTAGAATCAAATCAATGCGATGTAGAAGGCTTAGTTTCAAATCCAGCGAAACGAATGATTTACCTTCAAATACTTGCGAATATCACTGATATAGCTTCAAATGCAGGCGAAACAATCGAGTTAGCTTCAAATCCTAGCGATAGACATGATTTAGCTTCAAATCAATGCGAAGTAGTAGGCTTAGCGTCAAATCCATGCGAAACGAATGGTTTAGCTTCAAATACTTGCGAATATAAGTGATATAGCTTCAAATGCAAGCGACACAAACGAGATAGCTTCAAATCCATGCGAAACACATGATTTAACTTCCAATCATTGTGAAGCAGAAGGCTTAGCTTCAAATGTATGTGAAACAAATGGTTCAGCTTCAAATACTTGTGATATACGTGATTTAGATTCAACTTCATGCAAAACCAACGAGTTAGCTTCAAATCCGTACGAAACAAATTGTTTAGCTTCCAATACTTGTGATATACATGATTTAGCTTCAACGGCATACCAAACAACGAGTTAGCTGCAAATCTAAGGGAAACACATGATTTAGCTGCAAATCCATGCGAAACAAATGGTTCAGCTCCAAATATTTGCGATATACATGATTTAGATTCAAATGCAGGCGAAACAAACGAGTTAGCTTTAAATCCATGCGGATCACATGATTTAGGTCCAAATCAAAGCGAAGTAGAAGGCTTAGCTCCGAATCAAATGGTTCAGCTTCAAATACTTGTGATATACATGATTTAGCTTCAAATGCATGCGAAACATACGAGTTAGCTTCAAATCCATGCGGAACACATGATTTAGCTTCAAATAAATGCGAAGTAGCATGCTTAGCTTCAAATCGATGTGAATCAAATGGTTTAGCTTCAAATACTAGTGATATACACGATTTAGATGCAAATGCATGCGAAACACATGATTTAGCTTCAAATCAATGCGAAGAGGTAGGCTTAGCATCAAATCCATGGGAATCAAATGGTTTAGCTTCAAATACTTGTGATATACATGATTTAGATTCAACTGCATGCAAAACAAACGAGCTAGTTTCAAATCCTAGCGAAACACTTGATTTAGCTACAAATCAATGCGATGTAGATGGTTTAGCTTCAAATTCATGCGAAACAAATGGTTTAGCATCAAATACTTGTGATGTACATGATTTACGTTCAACTGCATGCGAAACAAACGAGTTTGCTTCAAATCCAAGCGAAAAACATGATTTAGTATCAAGTCAACCCGAAGTAGAAGGCTTAGCTTCTAATCCATGCGAAACAAATGGTTTAGCTTCAAATACTTGTGATATACATGATTTATATTCAACAGCAAGCGAAACAAACGAGTTAGCTTCAAATCCAAGCGAAACACATCATTTATATTCACATCAATGCGAAGTAGAAGGAATAGCTTCAAATCCATGCCAATCAAACGGTATAGCTTCAAATACTTGTGTTATTCTTGATTTAGATTCAAGTGCTTACGAAACAAACGAGTTAGCTTCAAATCCATGCGAAACATATGATTTAACTCCAAATCAATGCGAAGTAGAAGGCTGATCTTCGAATCCATGCGAAACAAATGGTTTAGCTTCAAATACTTGTGATATACATGATTCAGGTTCAACTGCATGCGAAACAAACGAGTTAGCTTCAAATACAAGCGAAACACATGATTCAGCTTCAAATAAATGCGAAGTAGAAGGCACAGTTTCAAATCCATGCGAAACAAATGGTTCAGCTTCAAATACTTGTGATACTCATGATTTAGCTTCAACTGCATGCGAAACCAACGAGTTAGCTTCAAATCCTTTCGATACACATGATTTAGCTTCAAATTCATTCGATACACATAGTTTAGCTTAATAATCATGCCAATCAAATGGTTCAGCTTCAAATACTTATGATATACATGCTTTAGCTTCAAATGCAGGCGAAACAAACGAGTTACCTACAAATCCTTTCGAAACACATGATTTAGCTTCAAATCAATGCGAAGTAGAAGGCTTAGCTTCAAATCTATGCGAAACAAATGGTATAGCTTCAAATACTTGTTTCATACATGATTTAGCTTCAACTGCATGAGAAACACATGATTTAGCTTCAAATCAATGCAAAGTAGAAGGCTTATCTTCGAATCCACACGAAACAGATTGTTTAGCTTCAAATACTTGTGATATACATGATTCAGCTTCAACTGCAAGCGAAACAAACGAATTAGCTTCAAATACAAGCGAAACACATGATTCAGCTTCAAATCAAGGCGAAGTAGAAGGCTTAGTTTCAAATCCATGCGAAACTTATGGTTCTGCTTCAAATACTTGTGATACTCATGATTTAGCTTCATCTGCATGCGAAACCAACGACTTAGCTTCAAATACAAGCGAAACACTTGTTTCAGCTTCAAATCAATGCGAAGTAGAAGGCTTAGCTTTAAATCCATGCGAAACAAATGGTTTAGGTTCACATACTTGTGATATACCATATTTAGCTTCAACTGCATGCGAAACAAACGATTTAGCTTTAAATCCGTGCGAAAATTATGATTTAGCATCAAGTTAACGCGAAGTTGAAGGCTTAACTTCAAAACGATGCGAAACAAATGGTTTAGCTTCAAATAGTTCTTTTATACATGATTTAGCTTCAAGTGCATGCGAAACAAACGAGTTAGCTTCAAATCCAAGCGAATCATATGATTTCGCTTCAAATCAATGCGAAGTAGAAGGCTGATCTCCGAATCCACACGAAACAGGTTGTTTAGATTCAAATTCTTGTGATATACTTGATTAAGCTTCAACAGCATGCGAAACAAACGTGTTAGCTTCAAATCCATGCGAAACACACGATTTAACTTCAAATCAATGCGAAGTAGAAGGCTTATCTACAAATCCATGCGCAACAAATTGTTTAGCTTCAAATACTTGTGATGTACATGATTTACATTCAACAGCAAGGGAAACAAACGAGTTAGCAACAAATCCTTGCGGAACACATGATTTAGATTCAAATCAAAGCGAATTAGATGGCTCATTTTCAAATTCATGCGAAACAAATGGTTCAGCTTCAAATACTTGTGATGAACATGATTTAGCTTCAACTGCATGCGACACAAACGAGTTAGTTTCAAATCCATGCGAAACACATGATTTAGCTTCAAATCATTACGAGGTAGATGGCAGATCTTCGAATCCATGCGAAACAAATGCTTGAGCTTGAAATACTAGTTTGATACATTATTTTGCTTCAATTACATGCGAAACAAACGAGTTAGCTTGAAATCCAAGCGAAACACATGATTTAGCTTCAAATTAATGCGAAGTAGAAGGCTGATCTTCGAATCCATGCGCAACAAATTGTTTAGCTTCAAATACTTGTGATGTACATGATTTACATTCAACAGCAAGCGAAACAAACGAGTTAGCAACAAATCCATTCGGAAGACATGATTTAGATTCAAATCAAAGCGAATTAGATGGCTTATTTTCAAATTCATGCGAAACAAATGGATCAGCTTCAAATACTTGTGATGTACATGATTTAGCTTCAACTGCATGCGACACAAACGAGTTAGCTTCAAATCCATGCGAATCACATGATTTAGCTTCAAATCAATGCGAAGTAGAAGGCTTAGCTTCAAATACATGAGAAATAAATGGTTCAGCTTCAAATACTTGTGATATACATGATTTAGCTTCAAATGCATGCGAAACACATGATTTAGCTTCAAGTCCATGCGAAGTAGAAGGCTTATCATCAAATCCATGCGAATCAAACGGGTTAGCTTCAAACACTTGTGATATACATGATTGAGCTTCAACTGCATGCAAAACAAACGAGTTAGCTTCAGATCCATGCAAAACACATGATTTAGCTTCAAATTCATTCGAAACACGTGGTTTAGCTTTAGATTCACGCCAAACAAAAGGTTCAGCTACAAATACTTATGATATACATGATTTAGCTTCAACTGCATGCGAAAAAAACGAGTTAGCTTCAAATGCAAGCGAACAAATGATTTAGCTTAAAATCAATGCGAAGCCGATGGCTGATCGTCGAATCCATGCGAAACAAATGGTTTAGCTTCTACTACTTGTGATATACATGATTTAGCTTCAACTGCATGCGAAACAAACGAGTTAGCTTCAAATACAAGCGAAACACATGATTCAGTTTCAAATCAATGCGAAGTAGAAGGCTTAGTTTCAAATCCATGCGAAACAAATGGTTTAGCTTCAAATACTTAAGATATACATGATTTAGATTCAAATGCAGGCGAAAGAAACGAGTTAGCTTCAAATCCTTTCGAAACACATGATTTAGTATCAAATCAATGCGAAGCAGAAGGCTTAGCGTCAAATCAATGCGAAACGAATGGTTTAGCTTCAAATACTTGCGAATATAAGTTATATAGCTTCAAATGCAAGCGACACAACCGAGTTAGCTTCAAATCCATGCGAAACACAAGAAACGCGAATTAGGAGGCTGATCTTCGAATCCATGCGAAACAAATGGCTCAGGCTCAAATACTTGTGTTATACATGATTTACCTTCAACAGTATGCGAAACAAACGAGTTAGCTTCAAATCCTAGCGATAGACATGATTCAGCTTCAAATCAATGCGAAGTAGTAGGCTTATCTTCGAATCCACGCGAAACAAATGGTTTAGCTTCAATTATATGTGATATACATAATTTAGCTTCAAATGCAAGCGACACAAACGCGTTAGCTTCAAATCCAAGCGAAACACATGATTTAGATTCAAATCAATGCGAAGTAGAAGGCTTAGCTTCAAATCCATGCGAATCAATTGTTTTAGCTCCAAATACTTGTGATATACATGATTTTGCTTCAAATGCAGGCGAAACGAACGAGTAAGCTTCAAATCCATGCGAAACACATGATTTAGATTCAAATCAATGCGAAGAAGAAGACTTAGCTTCAAATACATGAGAAACATATGGTTAGCTTCAAATCAATTGGAAGTAGAAGGCTTAGTTTCAAATCCATGCGAAACACATGGTTTAGCTTAATATTCATGCGAAATAAATGGTTTAGCATCAAAACTTTTGATAAACATGATTTAGATTCAACTGCATGCGAAACAAACGAGTTAGCTTCAGATCCATGCAAGACACATGATTTAGCTTCAAATTCATTCGAAACACTTGGTTTAGCTTTATATTCATGCCAAACAAAAGGTTCAGCAACAAATATGATATGCATGATTTAGCTTCAACTGCATGCGAAAAAAACGAGTTAGCTTCAAATGCAAGCGAACAAATGATTTAGCTTAAAATCAATGCGAAGCCGTTGGCTGATCGTCGAATCCATGCGAAACAAATGGTTTAGCTTCTACTACTTGTGATATACATTATTTAGCTTCAACTGCATGCGAAAAAAACGAGTTAGCTTCAAATACAAGCGAAACACATGATTCAGTTTCAAATCAATGCGTAGTAGAAGGCTTAGTTTGAAATCCATGCATATCAAGTTGATTAGCTTCAAATACTTATGATATTCATGATCTAGCTTCAACTGCTTGGGAAGCAAACGAGTTAACTTCAAATCCATTCAAAACACATTATTTAGCTTCAAATCCAGGCGAAACTCATGATTTAGCTTCAAATCAATGCGAAGTAGAAGACTAATCTTCGAATCCATGCGAATCAAGTGGTTCAGCTTCAAATACTTGTGATATGCGTGATTTTGCTTCAACTGTATGCATAACGAACGAGTTAGCTTCAAATCCAAGCGAAACACATGATTTAGATTCAAATCAATGCGAAGTAGAAGGCTTAGCTTCAAATCCAGCGATACGAATGGTTTAGCTTCAAACACTTGTGATATACATGATATAGCTTCAAATGCAGGCGAAACAAACGAGTCAGCATCAAAACCATGCGAAACACATGATTTAGCTTCAAATGAATGTGAAGTAGAAGGCTGATCATCGAATCCAAGCGAAACAAATTGGTTAGCTTCAAATACTTGTGACATACTTGATTTAGCTTTAACAGCAAGCGAAACAAACGAGTTAGCTTCAAATCCATGCGAAACACAAGATTTAGCTTCAAATAAACGCGAATTAGGAGGCTGATCTTCGAATCCATGCGAAACAAATGGCTCAGGCTCAAATACTTGTGTTATACATGATTTACCTTCAACAGTATGCGAAACAAACGAGTTAGCTTCAAATCCTAGCGATAGACATGATTTAGCTTCAAATCAATGCGAAGTAGAAGGCTGATCTTCGAATCCATGCGAAACAAATGGTTTAGCTTCAATTATATGTGATATACATGATTTAGCTTCAAATGGATGCGAAACAAACGAGTTAGCTTCAAATCCATTCAAAACACATGATTTAGCTTCAGATTCATTCGAAAGACATGGTTTAGCGTACTATTCATGGGAATCAAATGGTTCAGATTCAAATACTTCTGATATACATGATAAAGCTTCAAATGCAGGCGAAACAAAAGAGTTAGCTTCAAATCCATGCGAAACACATGATTTAGCTTCAAATTCATTCAAAAGACATGGTTTAGCGTACTATTCATGGGAATCAAATGGTTCAGATTCAAATACTTGTGATATACATCATATAGCTTCAAATGCAGGCGAAACAAACGAGTCAGCTTCAAATCCATGCGAAACATATGATTTAGCTTCAATTCAATGCGAAGTAGAAGGCTTATCTTCGAATCCATGCGAAACAAATGGTTTAGCTTCAAATACTTAAGATATACATGATTTAGATTCAAATGCAGGCTAAACAATCGAGTTAGCTTCAAATCCTTTCGAAACACATGATTTAGTATCAAATCAATGCGAAGCAGAAGGTTTTGCGTCAAATCCATGCGAAACGAATGGTTTAGCTTCAAATACTTGCGAATATAAGTGATATAGCTTCAAATGCAAGCGACACAACCGAGTTAGCTTCAAATCTATGCGAAACACATGATTTAACTTCCAATCATTGTGAAGTAGAAGGCTTAGCTTCAAATGTATGTGAAACAAATGGTTCAGCTTCAAATACTTGTGATATACATGATTTAGATTCAACTTCATGCAAAACCAACGAGTTAGTTTCAATTCCCAGCGAAACACACGATTTAGAATCAAATCAATGCGATGTAGAAGGCTTAGTTTCAAATCCAGCGAAACGAATGATTTACTTTCAAATACTTGCGAATATCACTGATATAGCTTCAAATTCAGGCGAAACAATCGAGTTAGCTTCAAATCCTAGCGATAGACATGATTTAGCTTCAAATCAATGCGAAGTAGAAGGCTTAGCGTCAAATCCATGCGAAACGAATGGTTTAGCTTCAAATACTTGCGAATATAAGTGATATAGCTTCAAATGCAAGCGACACAAACGAGATAGCTTCAAATCCATGCGAAACACATGATTTAGGTCCAAATCAAGGCGAAGTTGAAGGCTTAGCTCCGAATCAAATGGTTCAGCTTCAAATACTTGTGATATACACGATTTAGATTCAAATGCATGCGAAACACATGATTTAGCTTCAAATCAATGCGAAGTAGTAGGCTTAGCATCAAATCCATGGGAATCAAATGGTTTAGCTTCAAACACTTGTGATATACATGATTTAGCTTCAACTGCATGCGAAACAAACGAGCTAGTTTCAAATCCTAGCGAAACACTTGATTTAGCTACAAATCAATGCGATGTAGATGGTTTAGCTTCAAATCCAAGCGTAACACATGATTTAGCTTCAAATCATGCGAAGTAGAAGGCTTAGCTTCAAATACGAGCGAAACACATGATTTAGATTCAAATACTTGCGATATAAATGAAATAGCTTCAAATGCAGACCAAACGAACGAGATATCTTCAAATTCATGCGGAACACATGATTTAGCTTCAAATCAATGCGAAGTTAAAGGCTTAGCTTCAAATCCATGCAAAACAAATGATTTACCTTCAAATACTTGCGATATAAGTGATATAGCTTCAACTGCATGTGAAACGAAAGTGTTAGCTTCAAATTCAAGAGAAACACATGATTCAGTTTCAAATAAAAGCGAAGTAGATGGCATAGCATCAAATCCATGCGAATCAAATGGTTTAGCTTCAAATACTTGTGATATACATGATTTAGCTTCAACTCCATGCGATACAAACGATTAGCTTCAAATGCATAAGAAACACATTATTTAGATTAAAATCAATGCGAAGTAGAAGTATTAGCATCAAATCCATGCGAAACGCAAGATTTAGCTTCAAATTCATGCGAAACACATGGCTTAGCTTAATATTCATGCGAAACAGATGGTTTAGATACAGACCCTTGTGATAAACATGATTTAGCTTCAACTGCATGCGAAACAAACGAGTTAGCTTCAAATCCATTCGAAACACATGATTTAGCTTCAAATCAATGCGAGGTGGAAGGCGTAGCTTCAAATACATGAGTAACAAAAAGTTTAGCTTCAAATACTTGTGAAATACATGATTTAGCTCCAACTGCATGCGAAACAAACGAGTTAGCTTCAAATCCAAGCGAAACACGTGATTTAGCTTCAAATCAATGAGAAGTGGAATGCTTAGCTTCAAATACATGCGAATCAAATGGTTTAGCTTCAAATACTTGTGATATACATGATATTGTTTCAACTGCATGCGAAACAAACGAATTAACTTCAATTCTGATTTAGCTTCAAATCATGCGAAGTAGAAGGCTTAACATCAAATACTTGTGATATACGTGATTTAGCTTCAACTGCATGCGAAACATACGAGTTAACTTCAAATCCATGCGAAGTATTAGGATTATCTTCAAATACATTAGAAACAAGTGATTTACCTTCAGATAATTGCGACATAAGTGATATAGCTTCAACCACAGGGGATAAAATCGAGTTAGCTTCAAATCCATGCGAAACACACGATTTAGCTACAAATTCATGCGAAACACATGGTTTAGCTTAATATGCATGCGTAACAAATGGTTTAGCTTCAAATCCAAGCGAAACAAATGGTATAGATTCAGATACTTTTGATAAACATGATTTAGCTTTAAATCGTGCGAAGTAGAAGGCTTAGCTTCAAATCCGAGCGCAAGAAATGTTTTAGATTCAGATACTTGTGATAAACATGATTTAGCTTCAAATCATGCGAAGTAGAAGGCTTAGCTTCAAATCCGAGCGAAACACATGATTTAGCTTCAAATCAATGCGAAGTATAAGGCTTAGCTTGAAATCAAAGCGAAACAAATGGTTTAGATTAAAATACTTGTGATATACATTTTTTTTCCCGTGGAGGGGGAAATGCTTTTCGCACACCATAGCGATGGTAGTGTGGGGCTGTCCGAGGGTAGTGCTATCGGCATACCCACTAAAACCTAAACCTCCCTTCAGCCATGATGTAGGATCCCCCCTCAATGGTATCCGCCCTAGATCATTGCTTCGGGAGGGGAGCGGGTGGAATTACGTTTCTTAGAACCACCTTACATTTGAGTCCTGGTCCTGGCTGTGAAATTCGGTCTCTCCTTCCTCTGGAGGTCGTTGAGGGCAGCCTCCTTCCTCTTGAGGTAGTCGTCAACAAACTTTTTAAAAGATGTCCTTTTGCTCGAGTCTTTCAGTATAAGTAATACCATGTCAAATGAAAGCACTCCAATTTCTTTCACCAATGTGGCTCGTTCGTCGTCAAAGGCCCGGCACATCATAATAGCGTGCTCAATGGTGTCATCGTCCACCCCGCAGAGCAGGCATCTGGACTGGTCTATCTTCGCAATACGCTTAAGGAAGCTTGAGAAGCAACCATGTCCAGTCAGCACCTGCGCCAGTCGAAAGTCGAGCAGGAGAGGGCCCCACCCGATCCAGTCCGCAATCTTCGGGATTAGAGAGTGAGTCCTCCGTCCATGGGGTGCCAAATCCCATCTCTTCTGCCATTCGGACAACGTCCGGTCACGCTCTTCCTTCCTGATCAGGTGCATCCGGCGCTTGTAGTCGGGTGCCCTCCTGTCCAGATCCGTTGTTTTCACGTAGATGCGCCTCCTTTCGTTTGCCACCAAGTCGAAAGGGGGAAAACCCGCAAGGACGCACAAGGCGTCGAGCGCGGTGGTACGATATGCTCTAACCACCCTCGCCAGGATCGTCTTTTGCGCAGCGTTGAGGTGCTTTCTGTTGTTGGACATATTGACCGCAGGAGCCCATATTGGAGCCGCATACATGCATACTGACTCCACTACGCGGTAATATAAGGAACGTGCCCAATAACCGCCACCCCCGATGTTGGGCAGTATCCTGCACAATATTCCTGCATACTTAGTGGCCTTTTCACAGGCATTAAGTATGTGCTTCCGAAACACTTGATTGGCCTCAATGACCACACCAAGGTAGCGTGTAGCTGTTCATGCCTTAAGAGTATTATTACCAATCCTCAGGTCGATGGACCGCTTGGTCTTCCTGCTTGTGAGGTGAAGGACCTCACATTTTTCCTCCGCAAGTTCTAAATGATTTTGGTCAAACCAAGTCTTGACTGATTTCAAGGCGGCGGTAGCCTTGTTTCTGGCTGCCTCAATATCCCTGGCAGATATGACGAGTGCAGCGTCGTGGGCGAAGCCTAATAGGCTGCAGTCACGTGGTAGTCGAATATCCAGCAGGTCATCGTATTGGATATTCCACAATAGGGGGCCCAGAACCGAGCCCTGGGGAACTCCCGCAAAGACGGATATCCGTTCCGCCTCACCGTCCCTCCAAGTCATAATGCATCGCTTGTGCAAATAGCTGCGGAGTATGCCAAGGAGTCGAGGGGGAATGTTCCTCCGCTGCAGAGCAGTAAGAATGTTTCCCCACTTAACCGCATTAAATGCGTCCTTAACGTTTAAGGTCACTAGAAAGCAGTGCATTGACTTCTTCTTAGCAGCGTTCCAAAGGTCCATGACTCTGCTGACAGCATAAATCGTACTTTTCCCCTTAGCAAAACCATACTGGTTGACAGAGAAAGTTATCCTGGATACCAGCCTCTCCTTGATGCAATACTCGAACACTTTCGCGAAGTTTGAGAGTATGCATAAGGGGCGCCAGGCAGGTCGATTGTCTGGCCCCGGTTTTTTCGGGATCAAGACCAGTCTCCCAACTTTCCAAGCTCTGGGGAAATACCCTATAGCAAGGCATCTTGAAAATAGGTGTGTAATATGGCCTAATGCACCCCCCCCCCCCAAGTGCCCCCATGACCGACAGCGGTAAATTGTCCGGGCCCAAAGCACGCTTCTTCAGCCTCTTTAAGGCTTCCCGGGCTTCGTCTTCAGTAAACGGGGGATCCTGGCTACCGTCCAGGGTCCCGCTCAATGTGAGTAATCGGGATGCGTCAACGATGGTCTCGTGGTTTGGTGCCGGAGGGATGGTGGTAAACAACTTACCTACTATCGCCCGATGTTCCTCGCGGTTCAGGGTAATTAGGTGACGATATCCCTTTAATTTTGTTAACCACCCATGTATATGGTCTACCCCAGGCATCAGCATCGATTCCTTTGATGAAGTCCTTCCATGCGGCGTCCTTGGAGGCCTGAATCGTCCTTTTTAGGTCTCCTTTAAGGGTCATGTAAGTGGTTCTGGCAAGTTCGATCCCATTTGCGTGCCCCTTCCTCCTGGCTCTCTGTAGCCTCCTCCTACTTTTGACGACTGCCAGTCTAGCCGCCCCGACCTCTGCTGTCCACCACCATTTCGGGCGTCTGAACTCCGAAGGGTATCGAGGGCGCGTAGATTTAGCCGCAAGTTCGCTTACCAACTGGATATATTCGTCGATGTCTATAGCCGTCTCCATAAGGAAAGGAGAGACCAATGCCGTAGCCCTGCTGTATAGCGCCAGGAATTTATCCACATCAACCACTCCAGGCCTAGGCGCTTTTTTGTGGAAGATGTTTTCACCGGAGAATACGTGTCTAACATAACGGTGATCCGAGGCTGTTTCCGTGTTTAATATGACGCTTGACACCAGCTTCCGAAGCATGGCGTAGCCGCAGAACATGATGTCGATCAGAGAGTGGTGACCATTCCTCTCAAACGTGAACTTCCCTTCACTGACCACCGGGCAAATCCGGACACGGTTTGCCATTTGGAGGGTGGCAGTGCCCCGTGCAGGCCACCCCCAGGCTGGTGATTTTGAATTGAAGTCACCTGCCACGATCAGGTGTTCGCGATCCAGGGTGCCTATCAGATGTTCAAGGTGATGCAAGTGCGTCATAAAATTGTCCAATCGCATGTTCGGCCTGTAGTAGCAGCTAACAACTGTTATATCGTTGAGCTGTACTACCACGCATCCGTCTATGCTGGCCAGACGTTGGATAGACGAAAACCTCTCAGTCGCCCTAGCAGTGACCCATATGGCCGCTCTGCCATCCCTGGCCCCGAACCAATGGTCTAGTATCCGCCATGGTTCAGAAATCAAAACCACGTCGATGTCAAGGTCGATTGCATTTTGTTGGAGCAGGTCATGCGCTAATCTACAATTGTGCAGGTTGATTTGTAATAAGTTTAGGCGAGTGTCCTTAGACGCCTTCTTCTTATGTTTAGAGTGAACTTGTTAACAATAATGAAGGGTCCAAGAGTAATGGACAAAGGAGTTAGCCCTTATCGTCGTAGCCCTTTTCGGGTGCTTGTATTAGCGTCTCGCCTCCGGAGGGTAAGAGTACCCTGGAGGAATCCTCGCTAAATATATCGGAGGCACTTCTGGGGACCAGCGTCACCCTTGCGTCCTTATCCTTGTTTGCCCTTGGAGTGGGGTTAGTCGTCTGTTTATCAGCATCGGCCTCTCTCAGGGCTGTCGATGCGTCTTTACAATCAAGGCTCACTATAGGTGAGCTTGAGTCGGTACTAAATTTACCTCCCTTAGGTTGTTTCGGTGTCCTGCCCGAGTTCGTCAATTTATTCGTCTTCGGTATTTTTGCGTCGTTCATGGAGCCGTCAGTTGGTGGTTTGGCTTTAACCCCTTTGTCATTGTTGCGTTTCTCGCGGGCTTCGTTGAGAGCCTTGCAGTATGCAGGGCACTTGAGACTCCAGTCCCTGTGGCCCTGCATACTGCAATTAAGGCATTTTTCCGCATTAGTGTAGGATTTCTCCATGTGTCCAAGGTCACCGCACCTGCGGCAGCTCTTAGACCTGTCCGCATTTTTACATGTTGAGCTGCGATGACCGTATTCGCGGCACCTGTAACATTGTGTGACCTCTATCCGTTCAACCACACGACAGAGGCCCCATCCAACCCTGAAGCGTTTCACCTTTAGGAGCCTTTCCGCGTTTTCAGTGGAAGTGATGACGGTAGCATTTTGGCTACCCGCGTACCCAGGACGAAGGGCTTTCACCTGAACTTCCTGAGGATCCAAGGTCGAGCCCAGCATCTTGTATAGTGTACTCGATATGTCCTCGGTCGTAACATCCCCGTCTAAACCCTTAAGGTGGAGAGTTTTTGTATTGCGGGTTGATATTTTCGCTTTAACTCCGGCAATCTTTTTATTAATTAGTGCGGAGAGTCCTGTTACCTTCCCTCGGTCACCCTTGACAGAGATAACTAGGTCTCCTTTCAGGTTCGCTTTGACGTAAGCGATGTCAATCCCCTCTCGGTTAACGTCGACGTTCTTTTTAACAGAACGCAGCATGTCAGCGTATGTTTGTCCGTTACTGGATATGTTAATGGTTTCCGTCGCGGGCTTACCAGAGCCGTCACAGCTTTTGATCATTTTTATGTCTGGTCCCCCTCCCTTACTTGAGCGGAGATGGATCATCAAGTTGCTCTGTAAGAAGGTCAATTCAACAAGTTTCCTGCTAATATTTATACTTACTTCGTCGGGGCAAATCAACGTGATTACTTTTCCAGCCGAAGTATCCGTACTTAGGTGCGCCATTTTCCTGAGGCACTCGTATACCACGTGTAAGTCGATAGTGTCCTTCTCATTATCCTTATGGATAAGAAAGAAGTGGGTCTTGGATTTCCTTGTCATACCGCCGCTTTTGCTTGGAATAGAGGTAGTGGTCTGGAGGTGGGCGACCTCTCCCTTGCGGGCCTCCTGGACAAGGATATCGTCGAGACATGCCATCTTCTGAAGGATTCTGCACGTAGTTCCATCTGTGGTGCGTAGATCCGCCGGTGTGAAGCAGGCGATGTCAATCGTGTCCTTCATCGGTCTTGCGTTATCATCAACTTTTGAGTGAGCAAAGGAATCGAATGAGCTTGTGGAGCTCATCAAAGTTGAGTTCCTTTCGCGCCCACCTTGCGACCTCACCACGATTCACCGCTTCAGGGTCTGCGGTTTGCGTACCCACAGTCCTACATGCTTTGGGGAGAGGAGGACGAGTGGAGCCATCGTCGATTAAAGAGGCGCGGGTCGCATTACCGACCTCCTCGCGTGTCTCGAGTCTTCCTTTGGTAAGTACCTCCTTCGTGATCCTTTTAAAGAGTTCGTTTCCTTGGCCAACGAGCTCACCAGTAATGATAAGTTGGGGTTTACGCTGTCCTGTGACCTACAAAACGCCTGTACCGACTTGGTGTAGGCTATAAGTTTCCTCAATTGGATAGTGACGTCAGCCAACAGATTAGTTTCAACTACAGCTGTGACGCCCTCGCTGAGATCAGACATGGTGTCAAGCCTCTTTCTTTTCTGCGTATGTGCCGCTTCAGAAGTCGGTCGCATCTCACTTTCCGAGTGAAAAGCAACCTCAAAGTCTTCCTGCACCTGCGTCTGGGACGTCATGTCCGTCAGTGTCATGACCGGCACAAAGTGAGACTTGAACTCTACCTTGTGATATACATGATTTAGCTTCAACAGCATGCAAAACTAACGAGTTAGCTTCAAATCCATGCGAAACACATGATTCAGCTTCAAATCAATGCGAAGTAGAAGGCTTATCTTCAAATCCATGCGAAACAAGTGGTACAGCTTCAAATACTTGTGATGTGCATGATTTAGCTTGAAATGCAATCGAAACGAACGAGTTAGCTTCAAATCCATGCGAAACACATAATTTAGCTTCTTATCAATTGCGAAGTAGAGGGCTGATCTTCGAATCCTTGCGAAATAATGGTTTAGCTTCAAATACTTATGATATACATGATTTAGCTTCAACAGCATGCAAAACTAACGAGTTAGCTTCAAATCCATTCGAAACACGTGATTTAGCTTCAAATCAATGCGAAGTAGAAGGTTTATCTTCAAATCCATGCGAATCAAATGATTTATTTTCAAATAATTGTGATATACATGATTTAGCTACAACTGCATGCGAAACAAACGAGTTAGTTTCAAATCCATGCGAAACACGTGATTTAGCTTCAAATCATTACGAGGTAGGTGAATGAACTTCGAATCCATGCGAAACAAATGGTTGAGCTTGAAATACTTGTTTGATACATTATTTAGCTTCAATTACATGCGAAACGAACGAGTTAGCTTGAAATCCAAGCGAAACACATGATTTAGCTTCAAATCAATGCGAAGTAGAAGGCTTATTTTGAAATCCATGCGAATCAAATGGTTTCGCTTCAAATAATTGTGATATACATGATATATCTTCAACTGCATTGCGAAACAAACGAGTTAGCTTGAAATCCAAGCGAAACACTTGATTTAGATTCAAATCAATGCGAAGTAGAAGGCTTATCTTCAAATCCATGCGAAACAAGTGATACAGCTTCAAATACTTGTGATGTGCATGATTTAGCTTCAAATGCATGCGAAACGAACGAGTTAGCTTCAAATCCATGCGAAACACATGATTTAGCTTCAAATCAATACGAGGTAGATGGCTGATCTTCGAATCCATGCGAAACAAATGCTTGAGCTTGAAATACTAGTTTGATACATTATTTAGCTTCAATTACATGCGAAACAAACGAGTTAGCTTGAAATCCAAGCGAAACACATGATTTAGCTTCAAATTAATGCGAAGTAGAAGGATTATTTTGAAATCCATACGAATCAAATGGTTTAGCTTCAAATAATTGTGATATACATGATTTAGCTTCAATTGCATGTGAAACAAACGAGTTAGCTTGAAATCCAAGCGAAACACATGATTTAGCTTCAAATCAATGCGAAGTAGAAGGCTGATCTTCGAATCCATGCGAATCAAATGATTTAGTTTCAAATAATTGTGATATACATGATTTAGCTTCAACTGCATGCGACACAAACGAGTTAGTTTCAAATCCATGCGAAACACATGATTTAGCTTCAAATCATTACGAGGTAGATGGCAGATCTTCGAATCCATGCGAAACAAATGCTTGAGCTTGAAATACTAGTTTGATACATTATTTTGCTTCAATTACATGCGAAACAAACGAGTTAGCTTGAAATCCAAGCGAAACACATGATTTAGCTTCAAATTAATGCGAAGTAGAAGGCTTATTTTGAAATCCATGCGAATCAAATGGTTTAGCTTCAAATAATTGTGATATACATGATTTATCTTCAATTGCATGTGAAACAAACGAGTTAGCTTGAAATCCAAGCGAAACACATGATTTAGCTTCAAATCAATGCGAAGTAGAAGGCTTATCTTCAAATCCTTGCGAAATAATGGTTTAGCTTCAAATACTTATGATATACATGATTTAGCTTCAACAGCATGCAAAACTAACGAGTTAGCTTCAAATCCATTCGAAACACGTGATTTAGCTTCAAATCAATGCGAAGTAGAAGGTTTATCTTCAAATCCATGCGAATCAAATGAATTAGTTTCAAATAATTGTGATATACATGATTTAGCTACAACTGCGTGCGAAACAAACGAGTTAGTTTCAAATCCATGCGAAACACGTGATTTAGCTTCAAATCATTACGAGGTAGGTGAATGAACTTCGAATCCATGCGAAACAAATGGTTGAGCTTGAAATACTTGTTTGATACATTATTTAGCTTCAATTACATGCGAAACGAACGAGTTAGCTTGAAATCCAAGCGAAACACTTGATTTAGATTCAAATCAATGCGAAGTAGAAGGCTTATCTTCAAATCCATGCGAAACAAGTGATACAGCTTCAAATACTTGTGATGTGCATTATTTAGCTTCAAATGCAAGCGAAACGAACGAGTTAGCTTCAAATCCATGCGAAACACATGATTTTGCTTCTTATCAATGCGAAGTAGAGGGCTGATCTTCGTATCCTTGCGAATCAAATGGTTTAGCTTGAAATACCTGTGATATACATGATTTATCTTCAACTGCATGCGAAACAAACGAGATAGCTTTAAATCCATGCGAAACAGATGATTTAGATTAAAATCAATGCGAAGTAGAAGGCTTATTTTGAAATCCATGAAAATCAAATGGTTTAGCTTCAAATAATTGTGATATACATGATTTAGCTTCAACTGCATGCGTAACAAACGAGTTAGCTTCAAATCTACGCGAAACACATGATTTAGCTTCAAATTCATTCCAAACACATTGTTTAGCCTGATATTCGTGCGAAGCAAATGGTCCAGCTTCAAATACTTGTGACATACATGATTTAGTTTCAACTGCATGTGAAACGAAAGTGTTATCTTCAAATTCAAGAGAAACACATGATTCAGTTTCAAATAAAAGCGAAGTAGATGGCATAGCAGCAAATCCATGCGAATCAAATGGTTTAGCTTCAAATACTTGTGATATACATGATTTAGGTTCAACTCCATGCGATACAAACGATTAGCTTCAAATGCATAAGAAACACATGATTTAGATTAAAATCAATGCGAAGTAGAAGGCTTATCTTCAAATCCATGCGAATCAAATGGTTGAGCTTCAAATACTTGGGATATACATGATTCAGCTTCAACTGCATGCGTAACAAATGAGTTAGCTTCAAATCTATGCGAAACACATGATTTAGCTTCAAATTCATTCCAAACACATGGTTTAGCCTGATATTCGTGCGAAACAAATGGTTCAGCTTCAAATACTTGTGACAAACATGATTTAGCTTCAACTGCATGTGAAACGAAAGTGTTAGCTTCAAATTCAAGAGAAACACATGATTCAGTTTCAAATAAAAGCGAAGTAGATGGCATAGCATCAAATCCATGCGAATCAAATGGTTTAGCTTCAAATACTTGTGATATACATGATTTAGCTTCAACTGCATGCGATACAAACGGTTAGCTTCAAATCCATGCGAAACATATGATTTAACTTCAAATCAATGCGAAGTAGAAGGCAGATCTTCGAACCCACGCGAAACAAATGGATTAGCTTCAAATACTTGTGATATACATGATTTATCTTCAACTGCATGCGAAACAAACGAGATAGCTTTAAATCCATCCGAAACAGATGATTTAGATTAAAATCAATGCGAAGTAGAAGGCTTATTTTGAAATCCATGCGAATCAAATGGTTTAGCTTCAAATAATTGTGATATACATGATTTAGCTTCAATTGCATGCGAAACAAACGAGTTAGCTTCAAATCCATGCGAAACACATGATTTAGCTTCAAATCAATGCGAAGTAGATGGCTTATCTTCAAATCCATGCGAATCAAATGGTTTAGCTTGAAATACCTGTGATATACATGATTTATCTTCAACTGCATGCGAAACTAACGAGTTAGCTTCAAATCCATGCGAAACACATGATTTAGCTTCAAGTCAATGCGAAGTAGAAGGCTTATCTTCAAATCCATGCGAATCAAATGGTTTAGCTTGAAATACCTGTGATATACATGATTTATCTTCAACTGCATGCGAAACAAACGAGATAGCTTTAAATCCATGCGAAACAGATGATTTAGATTAAAATCAATGCGAAGTAGAAGGCTTATTTTGAAATCCATGCGAATCAAATGGTTTAGCTTCAAATAATTGTGATATACATGATTTAGCTTCAACTGCATGCGATACAAACTAGTTAGCTTCAAATCCATGCGAAACACATGATTTAGCTTCAAATCAATGCGAAGTAGAAGGCTTATCTTCAAATCCTTGCGAAATAAAGGTTTAGCTTCAAATACTTATGATATACATGATTTATCTTCAACTGCATGCGAAACTAACGAGTTAGCTTCAAATCCATGCGAAACACATGATTTAGCTTCAAGTCAATGCGAAGTAGAAGGCTTATCTTCAAATCCATGCGAATCAAATGGTTTAGCTTGAAATACCTGTGATATACATGATTTATCTTCAACAGCATGCAAAACTAACGAGTTAGCTTCAAATCCATGCGAAACACGTGATTTAGCTTCAAATCAATGCGAAGTAGAAGGCTTATCTTCAAATCCATGCGAAACACGTGATTTAGCTTCAAATCAATGCGAAGTAGAAGGTTTATATTCAACTGCATGCGAAACAAACGAGTTAGCTTCAAATCCATGCGAAACACATGAGTTAGCTTCTTATCAATACGAAGTAGAAGGCTGATCTTCGAATCCTTGCGAAACAAATGGTTTAGCTTCAAATACTTGTGATATACATGAATAAGCTTCAACAGCATGCAAAACTAGCGAGTTAGCTTCAAATCTATGCGATACATATGATTTAGCTTGAAATCAATGCGATTTAGAAGGTTTATCTTCGAATCCATGCGAAACAAATGGTTCAGCTTCAAATACCTGTGATATACATGATTTATCTTCAACTGCATGCAAAACGAACGAGTTAGCTTCAAATCCATGCGAAACACATGATTTAGATTAAAATCAATGCGAAGTAGAAGGCTTATCTTCAAATCCATGCGAATCAAATGGTTGAGCTTCAAATACTTGTGATATACACGATTTAGCTTCAACTGCATGCGATACAAACGATTAGCTTAAAATCCATGCGAAACATATGATTTAACTTCAAATCAATGAGAAGTAGAAGGCTGATCTTCGAATCCACGCGAAACAAATGGATTAGCTTCAAATTCTTGTGATATACATGATTTATCTTCAACTGCATGCGGAACAAACGAGATAGCTTTAAATCCATCCGAAACACATGATTTTGCTTCTTATCAATGCGAAGTAGGTGGCTGATCTTCGTATCCTTGCGAAACAAATGGTTTAGCTTCAAATACTTGTGATATACATGATTTAGCTTCAACAGCATGCAAAACTAACGAGTTAGCTTCAAATCCATGCGAAACACATGATTTAGCTTCAAATCAATGCGAAGTAGAAGGCTTACCTTCAAATCCATGCGAATCAAATGGTTTAGCTTGAAATACCTGTGATATACATGATTTATCTTCAACTGCATGCGAAACAAACGAGATAGCTTTAAATCCATGCGAAACAGATGATTTAGATTAAAATCAATGCGAAGTAGAAGGCTTATTTTGAAATCCATGAAAATCAAATGGTTTAGCTTCAAATAATTGTGATATACATGATTTAGCTTCAACTGCTTGTGATACAAACGAGTTAGCTTCAAATCCATGCGAAACACATGATTTAGCTTTAAATCAATACGAGGTAGATGGCTGATATTCGAATCCATGCGAAACAAATGGTTTAGCTTCAAATACTTGTTTGATACATTACTCAGCTTCAATTGCATGCGAAACAAACGAGTTAGCTTGAAATCCAAGCGAAACACATGATTTCGCTTCAAATCAATGCGAAGTAGAAGGCTTATTTTGAAATCCATGCGAATCAAATGGTTGAGCTTCAAATACTTGGGATATACATGATTCAGCTTCAACTGCATGCGTAACAAACGAGTTAGCTTCAAATCTATGCGAAACACATGATTTAGCTTCAAATTCATTCCAATCACATTGTTTAGCCTGATATTCGTGCGAAACAAATGGTTCAGCTTCAAATACTTGTGACATACATGATTTAGCTTCAACTGCATGTGAAACGAAAGTGTTAGCTTCAAATTCAAGAGAAACACATGATTCAGTTTCAAATAAAAGCGAAGTAGATGGCATAGCATCAAATCCATGCGAATCAAATGGTGTAGCTTCAAATACTTGTGATATACATGATTTAGCTTTAACTCCATGCGATACAAACGATTAGCTTCAAATGCATGCGAAACACATGATTTAGATTAAAATCAATGCGAAGTAGAAGGCTTATCATCAAATCCATGCGAATCAAATGTTTGAGCTTCAAATACTTGGGATATACATGATTCAGCTTCAACTGCATGCGTAACAAATGAGTTAGCTTCAAATCTATGCGAAACACATGATTTTGCTTCTTATCAATGCGAAGTAGAAGGCTGATCTTCGTATCCTTGCGAAACAAATGGTTTAGCTTCAAATACTTGTGATATACAAGATTTAGCTTCAACAGCATGCAAAACTAACGAGTTAGCTTCAAATCCATGCGAAACACATGATTTAGCTTCAAATCAATGCGAAGTAGAAGGCTTATCTTCAAATCCATGCGTATCAAATGGTTTAGCTTGAAATACCTGTGATATACATGATTTATCTTCAACTGCATGCGAAACAAACGAGATAGCTTTAAATCCATGCGAAACAGATGATTTAGATTAAAATCAATGCGAAGTAGAAGGCTTATTTTGAAATCCATGCAAATCAAATGGTTTTGCTTCAAATAATTGTGATATACATGATTTAGCTTCAACTGCATGCGATACAAACGAGTTAGATTCAAATCCATGCGAAACACATGATTTAGCTTTAAATCAATACGAGGTAGATGGCTGATCTTCGAATCCATGCGAAACAAATGGTTTAGATTCAAATACTTGTTTGATACATTATTTAGCTTCAATTGCATGCGAAACAAACGAGTTAGCTTGAAATCCAAGCGAAACACATGATTTCGCTTCAAATCAATGCGAAGTAGAAGGCTTATCTTCAAATCCATGCGAATCAAATGGTTGAGCTTCAAATACTTGGGATATACATGATTCAGCTTCAACTGCATGCGTAACAAATGAGTTAGCTTCAAATCTATGCGAAACACATGATTTAGCTTCAAATTCATTCCAAACACATGGTTTAGCCTGATATTCGTGCGAAACAAATGGTTCAGCTTCAAATACTTGTGACATACATGATTTAGCTTCAACTGCATGTGAAACGAAAGTGTTAACTTCAAATTCAAGAGAAACACATGATTCAGTTTCAAATAAAAGCGAAGTAGATGGCATAGCATCAAATCCATGCGAATCAAATGGTTTAGCTTCAAATACCTGTGATATACATGATTTATCTTCAACTGCATGCGAAGCAAACGAGATAGCTTTAAATCCATGCGAAACAGATGATTTAGATTAAAATCAATGCGAAGTAGAAGGCTTATTTTGAAATCCATGCGAATCAAATGGTTTAGCTTCAAATAATTGTGATATACATGATTTAGCTTCAACTGCATTACGAAACAAACTAGTTAGTTTCAAATCCAAGCGAAACACATGATTTAGCTTCAAATCAATGCGAAGTAGAAGGCTTATCTTCAAATCCATGCGAAACAAGTGGTTCAGATTCAAATACTTGTGATGTGCATGATTTAGCTTCAAATGCAAGCGAAACAAACGAGATAGATTTAAATCCATGCGAAACAGATGATTTAGATTAAAATCAATGCGAAGTAGAAGGCTTATTTTGAAATCCATGCGAATCAAATGGTTTAGCTTCAAATAATTGTGATGTGCATGATTTAGCTGCAAATGCAAGGGAAACGAACGAGTTAGCTTCAAATCCAGGCGAAACACATGATTTAGCTTTAAATCAATGCGATGTAGAAGGCTGATCTTCGAATCCATGCGATTCAAATGGTTTAGCTTCAAATACTTGTGATATGCGTGATTTTGCTTCAACTGCATGCAAAACCAACGAGTTAGCTTCAAATCCAAGCGAAACACATGATTTAGATTCAAATCAATGCGAAGTAGAAGGCTTAGCTTCAAATCCAGCGAAACGAATGATTTAGCTTCAAATACTTGCGAATATAACTGATATAGATTCAATTGCAGGTGAAACAAACGAGTTAGCTTTAAATCCATGCAAAAGACATGATTTACCTTCAAATCAATGCGAATTAGGAGGCTGATCTTCGAATCCATGCGAAACAAATGGCTCAGGCTCAAATACTTGTGTTATACATGATTTAGCTTCAACAGTATGCGAAACAAACGAGTTAGCTTCAAATCCTAGCGATAGTCATGATTTAGCTTCAAATCAATGCGAAGTAGAAGGCTTATCTTCGAATCCATGCGAAACAAATGGTTTAGCTCCAAATACTTGTGATATACATGATTTAGCTTCAAATGCATGCGAAAGAAACGAGTTAACTTCAAATGCAAGCGAATCACATGATTTAGCTTCAAATCAATGCGAGGTAGATGGCTGATCTTCGAATCCATGCGAAACAAATGGTTTAGCTTCAAATACTTGTTTGATACATGATTTAGCTTCTATTGCATGCGAAACAAACGAGTTAGCTTGAAATCCATGCGAAACACATGATTTAGCTTCAAATCATTACGAGGTAGATGGCAGATCTTCGAATCCATGCGAAACAAATGCTTGAGCTTGAAATACTAGTTTGATACATTATTTAGCTTCAATTACATGCGAAACAAACGAGTTAGCTTGAAATCCATGCGAAACACATGATTTAGCTTCTTATCAATTGCGAAGTAGAAGGATGATCTTCGAATCCATGCGAAACAAATGATTTAGTTTCAAATACTTGTGACATACATGATTTAGCTTCAACTGCATGTGAAACAAACGAGTTAGTTTCAAATCCATGCGAAACACGTGATTTAGCTTCAAATCATTACGAGGTAGATGGATGAACTTCGAATCCATGCGAAACAAATGGTTGAGCTTGAAATACTTGTTTGATACATTATTTAGCTTCAATTACATGCGAAACGAACGAGTTAGCTTGAAATCCAAGCGAAACACATGATTTAGCTTCAAATCAATGCGAAGTAGAAGGTTTATCTTCAAATCCATGCGAAACAAGTGGTTCAGCTTCAAATACTTGTGATGTGCATGATTTAGCTTCAAATGCAAGCGAAACTAACGAGTTAGCTTCAAATCCATGCGAAACACATGATTTTGCTTCTTATCAATGCGAAGTAGAAGGCTGATCTTCGTATCCTTGGGAAACAAATGGTTTAGCTTCAAATACTTGTGATATACAAGATTTAGCTTCAGCAGCATGCAAAACTAACGAGTTAGCTTCAAATCCATGCGAAACACATGATTTAGCTTCAAATCAATGCGAAGTAGAAGGCTTATCTTCAAATCCATGCGAAATAAATGGTTTAGCTTCAAATACCTGTGATATACATGATTTATCTTCAACTGCATGCAAAACGAACGAGTTAGCTTCAAATCCATGCGAAACACATGATTTAGATTAAAATCAATGCGAAGTAGAAGGCTTATTTTGAAATCCATGCGAATCAAATGGTTTAGCTTGAAATACCTGTGATATACATGATTTATCTTCAACTGCATGCGAAACAAACGAGTTAGCTTGAAATCCAAGCGAAACACATGATTTAGCCTCAAATCAATGCGAAGAAGAAGTCTTATCTTCAAACCCATGCGAAACAAGTGGCTCAGCTTCAAATACTTGTGATGTGCATGATTTAGCTTCAAATGCAAGCGAAACTAACGAGTTAGCTTCAAATCCATGCGAAACACATGAGTTAGCTTCTTATCAATGCGAAGTAGAAGGCTGATCTTCGAATCCTTGCGAATCAAATGGTTTAGCTTCAAATAATTGTGATATACATGATTTAGCTTCAATTGCATGCGAAACAAAAGAGTTAGCTTGAAATCCAAGCGAAACACATGATTTAGCTTCAAATCAATGCGAAGTAGAAGGCTTATCTTCAAATCCATGCGAAACAAGTGGTTCAGCTTCAAATACTTGTGATGTGCATGATTTAGCTTCAAATGCAAGCGAAACGAACGAGTTAGCTTCAAATCCATGCGAAACACATGATTTTGCTTCTTATCAATGCGAAGTAGAAGGCTGATCTTCGTATCCTTGCGAAACAAATGGTTTAGCTTCAAATACTTGTGATATACATGAATAAGCTTCAACAGCATGCAAAATTAGCGAGTTAGCTTCAAATCTATGCGAAACATATGATTTAGCTTGACACCAATGCGATTTAGAAGCCTTATATTCGAATCCATGCGAAACAAATGGTTTAGCTTCAAATACCTGTGATATACATGATTTATCTTCAACTGCATGCGAAACAAACGAGATAGCTTTAAATCCATGCGAAACAGATGATTTAGATTAAAATCAATGCGAAGTAGAAGGCTTATTTTGAAATCCATGCGAATCAAATGGTTTAGCTTCAAATAATTGTGATATACATGATTTAGCTTCAACTGCATTACGAAACAAACTAGTTAGTTTCAAATCCAAGCGAAACACATGATTTAGCTTCAAATCAATGCGAAGTAGAAGGCTTATCTTCAAATCCATGCGAAACAAGTGGTTCAGCTTCAAATACTTGTGATGTGCATGATTTAGCTTCAAATGCAAGCGAAACAAACGAGATAGATTTAAATCCATGCGAAACAGATGATTTAGATTAAAATCAATGCGAAGTAGAAGGCTTATTTTGAAATCCATGCGAATCAAATGGTTTAGCTTCAAATAATTGTGATGTGCATGATTTAGCTGCAAATGCAAGGGAAACGAACGAGTTAGCTTCAAATCCAGGCGAAACACATGATTTAGCTTGAAATCAATGCGATGTAGAAGGCTGATCTTCGAATCCATGCGATTCAAATGGTTTAGCTTCAAATACTTGTGATATGCGTGATTTTGCTTCAACTGCATGCAAAACCAACGAGTTAGCTTCAAATCCAAGCGAAACACATGATTTAGATTCAAATCAATGCGAAGTAGGAGGCTTAGCTTCAAATCCAGCGAAACGAATGATTTAGCTTCAAATACTTGCGAATATCACTGATATAGATTCAATTGCAGGTGAAACAAACGAGTTAGCTTTAAATCCATGCAAAAGACATGATTTACCTTCAAATCAATGCGAATTAGGAGGCTGATCTTCGAATCCATGCGAAACAAATGGCTCAGGCTCAAATACTTGTGTTATACATGATTTAGCTTCAACAGTATGCGAAACAAACGAGTTAGCTTCAAATCCTAGCGATAGTCATGATTTAGCTTCAAATCAATGCGAAGTAGAAGGCTTATCTTCGAATCCATGCGAAACAAATGGTTTAGCTCCAAATACTTGTGATATACATGATTTAGCTTCAAATGCATGCGAAAGAAACGAGTTAACTTCAAATGCAAGCGAATCACATGATTTAGCTTCAAATCAATGCGAGGTAGATGGCTGATCTTCGAATCCATGCGAAACAAATGGTTTAGCTTCAAATACTTGTTTGATACATGATTTAGCTTCAATTGCATGCGAAACAAACGAGTTAGCTTGAAATCCATGCGAAACACATGATTTAGCTTCTTATCAATTGCGAAGTAGAAGGCTGATCTTCGAATCCATGCGAATCAAATGATTTAGTTTCAAATAATTGTGATATACATGATTTAGCTTCAATTGCATGCGAAACAAACGAGTTAGCTTGAAATCCATGCGAAACACATGATTTAGCTTCTTATCAATTGCGAAGTAGAAGGCTGATCTTCGAATCCATGCGAATCAAATGATTTAGTTTCAAATAATTGTGATATACATGATTTAGCTTCAACTGCATGCGACACAAACGAGTTAGTTTCAAATCCATGCGAAACACATGATTTAGCTTCAAATCAATGCGAAGTAGAAGGATTATCTTCAAATCCATGGGTATCAAATGGTTTAGCTTGAAATACCTGTGACATACATGATTTATCTTCAACTGCATGCGAAACAAACGAGATAGCTTTAAATCCATGCGAAACAGATGATTTAGATTAAAATCAATGCGAAGTAGAAGGCTTATTTTGAAATCCATGCAAGTCAAATGGTTTTGCTTCAAATAATTGTGATATACATGATTTAGCTTCAACTGCATGCGATACAAACGAGTTAGCTTCAAATCCATGCGAAACACATGATTTAGCTTTAAATCAATACGAGGTAGATGGCTGATCTTCGAATCCATGCGAAACAAATGGTTTAGATTCAAATACTTGTTTGATACATTATTTAGCTTCAATTGCATGCGAAACAAACGAGTTAGCTTGAAATCCAAGCGAAACACATGATTTCGCTTCAAATCAATGCGAAGTAGAAGGCTTATTTTGAAATCCATGCGAATTAAATGGTTGAGCTTCAAATACTTGGGATATACATGATTCAGCTTCAACTACATGCGTAACAAACGAGTTAGCTTCAAATCTATGCGAAACACATGATTTAGCTTCAAATTCATTCCAAACACATTGTTTAGCCTGATATTCGTGCGAAACAAATGGTTCAGCTTCAAATACTTGTGACATACATGATTTAGCTTCAACTGCATGTGAAACGAACGTGTTAGCTTCAAATTCAAGAGAAACACATGATTCAGTTTCAAATAAAACCGAAGTAGATGGCATAGCATCAAATCCATGCGAATCAAATGGTTTAGCTTCAAATACTTGTGATATACATGATTTAGCTTCAACTGCATGCGATACAAACGATTAGCTTCAAATCCATGCGAAAGATATGATTTAACTTCAAACCAATGCGAAGTAGAAGGCTGAACTTCGAATCCACGCGAAACAAATGGATTAGCTTCAAATACTTGTGATGTGCATGATTTAGCTTCAAATGCAAGCGAAACGAACGAGTTAGCTTCAAATCCATGCGAAACACATGATTTTGCTTCTTATCAATGCGAAGTAGAAGGCTGATCTTCGTATTCTTGCGAAACAAATGGTTTAGCTTCAAATACTTGTGATATACATGATTTAGCTTCAACAGCATGCAAAACTAACGAGTTAGCTTCAAATCCATGCGAAACACATGAGTTAGCTTCTTATCAATGCGAAGTAGAAGGCTGATCTTCGAATCCTTGCGAAACAAATGGTTTAGCTTCAAATACTTGTGATATACATGAATAAGCTTCAACAGCATGCAAAATTAGCGAGTTAGCTTCAAATCTATGCGAAACATATGATTTAGCTTGACATCAATGCGATTTAGAAGGCTTATATTCGAATCCATGCGAAACAAATGGTTTAACTTCAAATACCTGTGATATACATGATTTATCTTCAACTGCATGCGAAAAAAACGAGATAGCTTTAAATCCATCCGAAACAGATGATTTAGATTAAAATCAATGCGAAGTAGAAGGCTTATTTTGAAATCCATGCGAATCAAATGGTTTAGCTTCAAATAATTGTGATATACATGATTTAGCTTCAATTGCATGCGAAACAAACGAGTTAGCTTGAAATCCAAGCGAAACACATGATTTAGCTTCAAATCAATGCGAAGTAGAAGGCTTATTTTGAAATCCATGCGAATCAAATGGTTTAGCTTAAAATAATTGTGATATACATGATTTAGCTTCAATTGCATGTGAAACAAACGAGTTAGCTTCAAATCCATGCGAAACACGTGATTTAGCTTCAAATCAATGCGAAGTAGAAGGTTTATCTTCAAATCCTTGCGAAATAATGGTTTAGCTTCAAATACTTATGATATACATGATTTAGCTTCAACAGCATGCAAAACTAACGAGTTAGCTTCAAATCCATGCGAAACACGTGAGTTAGCTTCAAATCAATGCGAAGTAGAAGGATTATATTCAACTGCATGCGAAACAAACGAGTTAGCTTCAAATCCATGCGAAACACATGAGTTAGCTTCTTATCAATGCGAAGTAGAAGGCTGATCTTCGAATCCTTGCGAAACAAATGGTTTAGCTTCAAATACTTGTGATATACATGAATAAGCTTCAACAGCATGCAAAACTAGCGAGTTAGCTTCAAATCTATGCGAAACATATGATTTAGCTTGAAATCAATGCGATTTAGAAGGCTTATCTTCGAATCCATGCGAAACAAGTGGTTTAGCTTCAAATACCTGTGATATACATGATTTATCTTCAACTGCATGCAAAACGAACGAGTTAGCTTCAAATCCATGCGAAACACATGATTTAGATTAAAATCAATGCGAAGTAGAAGGCTTATCTTCAAATCCATGCGAATCAAATGGTTGAGCTTCAAATACTTGTGATATACACGATTTAGCTTCAACTGCATGCGATACAAACGATTAGCTTCAAATCCATGCGAAACATATGATTTAACTTCAAATCAATGCGAAGTAGAAGGCTGATCTTCGAATCCACGCGAAACAAATGGATTAGCTACAAATTCTTGTGATATACATGATTTATCTTCAACTGCATGCGGAACAAACGAGATAGCTTTAAATCCATCCGAAACAGATGATTTAGATTAAAATCAATGCGAAGTAGAAGGCTTATTTTGAAATCCATGCGAATCAAATGGTTTAGCTTCAAATAATTGTGATATACATGATTTAGCTTCAATTGCATGTGAAACAAACGATTTAGCTTGAAATCCAAGCGAAACACATGATTTAGCTTCAAATCAATGCGAAGTAGAAGGCTGATCTTCAAATCCATGCGAAACAAATGGTTTAGCTTCAAATACTTGTTTGATACATTATTCAGCTTCAATTGCATGCGAAACAAACGAGTTAGCTTGAAATCCAAGCGAAACACATGATTTCGCTTCAAATCAATGCGAAGTAGAAGGCTTATTTTGAAATCCATGCGAATCAAATTGTCAAGCTTCAAATACTTGGGATATACATGATTCAGCTTCAACTGCATGCGTAACAAACTAGTTAGCTTAAAATCTATGCGAAACACATGATTTAGCTTCAAATTCATTCCAAACACATTGTTTAGCCTGATATTCGTGCGAAACAAATGGTTCATCTTCAAATACTTGTGACATACATGATTTAGCTTCAACTGCATGTGAAACGAAAGTGTTAGCTTCAAATTCAAGAGAAACACATGATTCAGTTTCAAATAAAAGCGAAGTAGTTGGCATAGCATCAAATCCATGCGAATCAAATGGTGTAGCTGCAAATACTTGTGATATACATGATTTAGCTTCAACTCCATGCGATACAAACGATTAGCTTCAAATGCATGCGAAACACATGATTAAGATTAAAATCAATGCGAAGTAGAAGGCTTATCTTCAAATCCATGCGAATCAAATGGTTGAGCTTCAAATACTTGGGATATACATGATTCAGCTTCAACTGCATGCGTAACAAATGAGTTAGCTTCAAATCTATGCGAAACACATGATTTAGCTTCAAATTCATTCCAAACACATGGTTTAGCCTGATATTCGTGCGAAACAAATGGTTCAGCTTCAAATACTTGTGACATACATGATTTAGCTTCAACTGCATGCGATACAAACGAGTTAGCTTCAAATCCATGCGAAACATATGATTTAGCTTTAAATCAATACGAGGTAGATGGCTGATCTTCGAATCCATGCGAAACAAATGGTTTAGATTCAAATACTTGTTTGATACATTATTTAGCTTCAATTGCATGCGAAACAAACGAGTTAGCTTGAAATCCAAGCGAAACACATGATTTCGCTTCAAATCAATGCGATGTAGAAGGCTTATTTTGAAATCCATGCGAATCACATGGTTGAGCTTCAAATACTTGGGATATACATGATTCAGCGTCAACTGCATGCGTAACAAATGAGTTAGCTTCAAATCTATGCGAAACACATGATTTAGCTTCAAATTCATTCCAAACACATGGTTTAGCCTGATATTCGTGCGAAACAAATGGTTCAGCTTCAAATACTTGTGACATACATGATTTAGCTTCAACTGCATGTGAAACGAAAGTGTTAGCTTCAAATTCAAGAGAAACACATGATTCAGTTTCAAATAAAAGCGAAGTAGTTGGCATAGCATCAAATCCATGCGAATCAAATGGTGTAGCTTCAAATACTTGTGATATACATGATTTAGCTTTAACTCCATGCGATACAAACGATTAGCTTCAAATGCATGCGAAACACATGATTTAGATTAAAATCAATGCGAAGTAGAAGGCTTATCTTCAAATCCATGCGAATCAAATGGTTGAGCTTCAAATACTTGGGATATACATGATTCAGCTTCAACTGCATGCGTAACAAATGAGTTAGCTTCAAATCTATGCGAAACACATGATTTAGTTTCAAATTCATTCCAAACACATGGTTTAGCCTGATATTCGTGCGAAACAAATGGTTCAGCTTCAAATACTTGTGACATACATGATTTAGCTTCAACTGCATGCGATACAAACGAGTTAGCTTCAAATCCATGCGAAACATATGAATTAGCTTTAAATCAATACGAGGTAGATGGCTGATCTTCGAATCCATGCGAAACAAATGGTTTAGATTCAAATACTTGTTTGATACATTATTTAGCTTCAATTGCATGCGAAACAAACGAGTTAGCATGAAATCCAAGCGAAACACATGATTTCGCTTCAAATCAATGCGATGTAGAAGGCTTATTTTGAAATCCATGCGAATCAAATGGTTGAGCTTCAAATACTTGGGATATACATGATTCAGCTTCAACTGCATGCGTAACAAACGAGTTAGCTTCAAATCTATGCGAAACACATGATTTAGCTTCAAATTCATTCCAAACACATTGTTTAGCCTGATATTCGTGCGAAACAAATGGTTCAGCTTCAAATACTTGTGACATACATGATTTAGCTTCAACTGCATGTGAAACGAAAGTGTTAGCTTCAAATTCAAGAGAAACACATGATTCAGTTTCAAATAAAAGCGAAGTAGATGGCATAGCATCAAATCCATGCGAATCAAATGGTGTAGCTTCAAATACTTGTGATATACATGATTTAGCTTTAACTCCATGCGATACAAACGATTAGCATCAAATGCATGCGAAACACATGATTTAGATTAAAATCAATGCGAAGTAGAAGGCTTATCTTCAAATCCATGCGAATCAAATGGTTGAGCTTCAAATACTTGGGATATACATGATTCAGCTTCAACTGCATGCGTAACAAATGAGTTAGCTTCAAATCTATGCGAAACACATGATTTAGCTTCAAATTCATTCCAAACACATGGTTTAGCCTGATATTCGTGCGAAACAAATGGTTCAGCTTCAAATACTTGTGACAAACATGATTTAGCTTCAACTGCATGTGAAACGAACGTGTTAGCTTCAAATTCAAGAGAAACACATGATTCAGTTTCAAATAAAAGCGAAGTAGATGGCATAGCATCAAATCCATGCGAATCAAATGGTTTAGCTTCAAATACTTGTGATATACATGACTTAGCTTCAATTGCATGCGAAACAAACGAGTTAGCTTGAAATCCAAGCGAAACACATGATTTAGCTTCAAATCAATGCGAAGTAGAAGGTTTATCTTCAAATCCATGCGAAACAAGTGGTTCAGCTTCAAATACTTGTGATGTGCATGATTTAGCTTCAAATGCAAGCGAAACTAACGAGTTAGCTTCAAATCCATGCGAAACACATGATTTTGCTTCTTATCAATGCGAAGTAGAAGGCTGATCTTCGTATCCTTGCGAAACAAATGGTTTAGCTTCAAATACTTGTGATATACATGATTTAGCTTCAACAGCATGCAAAACTAACGAGTTGGCTTCAAATCCATGCGAAACACATGAGTTAGCTTCTTATCAATGCGAAGTAGAAGGCAGATCTTCGAATCCTTGCGAAACAAATGGTTTAGCTTCAAATACCTGTGATATACATGATTTATCTTCAACTGCATGCGAAACAAACGAGATAGCTTTAAATCCATGCGAAACAGATGATTTAGATTAAAATCAATGCGAAGTAGAAGGCTTATTTTGAAATCCATGCGAATCAAATGGTTTAGCTTCAAATAATTGTGATATACATGATTTAGCTTCAACTGCATGCGATACAAACGAGTTAGCTTCAAATCCATGCGAAACACATGATTTAGCTTTAAATCAATACGAGGTAGATGGCTGATCTTCGAATCCATGCGAAACAAATGGTTTAGATTCAAATACTTGTTTGATACATTATTTAGCTTCAATTGCATGCGAAACAAACGAGTTAGCTTGAAATCCAAGCGAAACACATGATTTCGCTTCAAATCAATGCGAAGTAGAAGGCTTATTTTGAAATCCATGCGAATCAAATGGTTGAGCTTCAAATACTTGGGATATACATGATTCAGCTTCAACTACATGCGTAACAAACGAGTTAGCTTCAAATCTATGCGAAACACATGATTTAGCTTCAAATTCATTCCAAACACATTGTTTAGCCTGATATTCGTGCGAAACAAATGGTTCAGCTTCAAATACTTGTGACATACATGATTTAGCTTCAACTGCATGTGAAACGAACGTGTTAGCTTCAAATTCAAGAGAAACACATGATTCAGTTTCAAATAAAAGCGAAGTAGATGGCATAGCATCAAATCCATGCGAATCAAATGGTTTAGCTTCAAATACTTCTGATATACATGATTTAGCTTCAACTGCATGCGATACAAACGATTAGCTTCAAATCCATGCGAAACATATGATTTAACTTCAAACCAATGCGAAGTAGAAGGCTGAACTTCGAATCCACGCGAAACAAATGGATTAGCTTCAAATACTTGTGATATACATGATTTATCTTCAACTGCATGCGAAACAAACGAGATAGCTTTAAATCCATCCGAAGCAGATGATTTAGATTAAAATCAATGCGAAGTAGAAGGCTTATTTTGAAATCCATGCGAATCAAATGGTTTAGCTTGAAATACCTGTGATATACATGATTTATCTTCAACTGCATGCGAAACAAACGAGTTAGCTTCACATCCAAGCGAAACACATGATGTAGCTTCAAATCAATGCAAAGTAGAAAGCTTAGCTTCAAATCAATGCGAAACAAATGGTTTAGATTCAGATACTTGTGATAAACATGACTTAGTTTCAACTGCATGCGATTCAAACGAGTTATCTTCGGATCCATGCGAAACGCATGATTTTGCACCAATTCAAAGCCAAGTAGAAGGCTTAGTTTCAAATCCATGCGAATCAAATGGTTTAGCTTCAAATATTTGTGATATACATGATTTAGCTTCAACTGCATGCGAAACAAACGAGTCAGCTTAAAATCCAAGGGAAACACTTGATTTAGCTTCAAATCAATGCGAAGTTAAAGGCTTAGCTTCAAATCCATGCGAAACAGATTTAGCTTCAAATCAATGCGAAGTAGTAGGCTTAGCTTCAAATCCATGCGAAACGAATAGTTTAGCTTCAAATACTTGTTTTATACATGATTTAGCTTCAACTACATGCGAAACATACGAGTTAGCTTCAAATATAAGCGAAACACATGATTTAGCTTCAAATCAATGCGAAGTTGAAGGATTAGTTTCAAATCAATGCGAATCAAATGGTTTAGCTTCAAAAACTTATGATATACATGATTTAGCTTCAACTGCATGTGAAACAGGCGAGTCAGCTTCAAGTCCAAGCGAAACACTTGGTTTAGCTTCAAATCAATGTGATGTAGAGGGTTTAGCTTCAAATCCATGCAAAACGAATGATTTAGCTTCAAATGCTTGCGACTATAAGTGATATAGCTTCAAATGCAGGCGAAACAAACGAGTGAGCTTCAAATCCAAGCGTAACACATGATTTAACTTCAAATAAATGCCAAGAAGAAGGCTTAGCGTCGAATCCATGCGAAACAAATAGTTTAGCTTCAAATACTTGTGATATACATGATATAGCTTCAACTGCATGCGAAACAAACGAGTTAGCTTCAAATCCATGTGAAACACATGATTTACCTTCAAATAAATGCGAAGTAGAATGCTTAGCTTCAAATCGATGCGAATCAAATGGTTTAGCTTCAAATACTTGTGATATACATGATTTAGATTAAAATGCATGCGAATCAAACGAGTTAGCTTCAAATCCAAGCGAAACACATGATATAGCTTCCCATTCATGCGAACCACCTGGTTTAGCATCATATTCTTCGGAAACAGATTGTTTAGATTCATATAATTTTGATAAACGTGACATAGCTTCAACTGCATTCGAGTCAAACGAGTTAGCTCCAAATCCAAGGAAAACACATGATTTAACTTCAAATCAATGCGAATTAGTAGGCTTAGCTTCAACTCAATACGAACCATATGGTTTAGCTTCAAATACTTGTGATATACATGATTTTGCTTCAAATACAGACGAAATAAACGAGTTAGCTTCAAATCCATGCGAAACACATGATATAGTTTCAAATTCATGAGAAACAAATGGTTTGGGTTCAAAACCATGCGAAAATAAAGGTTTTGCTTCAAATACATGCGAATATAAGTGATAGAGCTTCATAGGCAGGCAAAACAAACGAGTTAGCTTCAAATCCAAGCGAAACACATGATTTATTTTCAAATCAATGCGAAGTAGTAGGCTTAGCTTCAAATCCATTTGAATCAAATGGTTTAACTTCAAATACTTGTGAAATACATGATTTAGCTTCAACTGCACGCGAATCATACGAGTTAGCATCAAATCCAAGAGAAACATATGGTTTAGCATCAAATACATGAGAAACAAATGATTTATTTTCGGATAATTGCGATATAAGTGATATAGCTTGAAATGCAGGTAAAACAAACGGGTTAGCTTAAAATCCATGCGAAACGCATGATTTAGCTTCAAATCAATGCGATGTAGAAGGCTTAGCTACAAATACAAGAGAAACAAATGATTTATCTTCAGATAATAGCGGTATAAGTGATATAGCTTCAAGTGCAGGCGAAACAATCGAGTTAGCTTCAAATCCATGCGAAATGCATGATTTAGCTTCAAATCAATGCGATGTAGAAGGCTTAGCTTCAAATCCATGCTAAACGAACGATTTATCTTCAAATGCTTGCGATATAAGTGATATAATTTCAAATGCAGGCGAAACAAACGAGTTAGCTTCAAATCCAAGGGAAACACATGATTTAGCTTCAAAACAAATGATTTATCTTCAAATACTTGTGATGTACATGATTAAGCTTCAAATGCAGGCGAAACAAACGAGTGAGCTTCAAATCCAAGCGTAACACATGATTTAACTTCAAATCAATGCGAAGAAGAAGGCTTAGCATCAAATCCATGCGAAACAAATGGTTTAGCTTGAAATACTTGTGATGTACACGATTTAGCTTCAACTGCATGCGGAGCAAACGAGTTAGCTTCAAATCCATGTGAAACACATGATTTTGCTTTAAATCAATGCGAAGTAGAAGGGTTATCTTCGAATCCATGCGAAACAAATGGTTTAGCTGCAAATATTTGTGATATACATGATTTAGCTTCAACTGCATGCGAAACAAACGAGTTAACTTCAAATCCATGCGAAACACATGAGTTAGCTTCAAATCAATGCGAAGTAGAAGGCTTATCTTCAAATCCATGCGAATCAAATGGTTGAGCTTCAAATACTTGGGATATACATGATTCAGCTTCAACTGCATGCGTAACAAATGAGTTAGCTTCAAATCTATGCGAAACACATGATTTAGCTTCAAATTCATTCCAAACACATGGTTTAGCCTGATATTCGTGCGAAACAAATGGTTCAGCTTCAAATACTTGTGACATACATGATTTAGCTTCAACTGCATGCGATACAAACGAGTTAGCTTCAAATCCATGCGAAACATATGATTTAGCTTTAAATCAATACGAGGTAGATGGCTGATCTTCGAATCCATGCGAAACAAATGGTTTAGATTCAAATACTTGTTTGATACATTATTTAGCTTCAATTGCATGCGAAACAAACGAGTTAGCTTGAAATCCAAGCGAAACACATGATTTCGCTTCAAATCAATGCGAAGTAGAAGGCTTATTTTGAAATCCATGCGAATTAAATGGTTGAGCTTCAAATACTTGGGATATACATGATTCAGCTTCAACTACATGCGTAACAAACGAGTTAGCTTCAAATCTATGCGAAACACATGATTTAGCTTCAAATTCATTCCAAACACATTGTTTAGCCTGATATTCGTGCGAAACAAATGGTTCAGCTTCAAATACTTGTGACATACATGATTTAGCTTCAACTGCATGTGAAACGAACGTGTTAGCTTCAAATTCAAGAGAAACACATGATTCAGTTTCAAATAAAACCGAAGTAGATGGCATAGCATCAAATCCATGCGAATCAAATGGTTTAGCTTCAAATACTTGTGATATACATGATTTAGCTTCAACTGCATGCGATACAAACGATTAGCTTCAAATCCATGCGAAAGATATGATTTAACTTCAAACCAATGCGAAGTAGAAGGCTGAACTTCGAATCCACGCGAAACAAATGGATTAGCTTCAAATACTTGTGATATACATGATTTATCTTCAACTGCATGCGAAACAAACGAGATAGCTTTAAATCCATCCGAAGCAGATGATTTAGATTAAAATCAATGCGAAGTAGAAGGCTTATTTTGAAATCCATGCGAATCAAATGGTTTAGCTTGAAATACCTGTGATATACATGATTTATCTTCAACTGCATGCGAAACAAACGAGTTAGCTTGAAATCCAAGCGAAACACATGATTTAGCTTCAAATCAATGCGAAGAAGAAGGCTTATCTTCAAACCCATGCGAAACAAGTGGCTCAGCTTCAAATACTTGTGATGTGCATGATTTAGCTTCAAATGCAAGCGAAACGAACGAGTTAGCTTCAAATCCATGCGAAACACATGATTTTGCTTCTTATCAATGCGAAGTAGAAGGCTGATCTTCGTATTCTTGCGAAACAAATGGTTCAGCTTCAAATACTTGTGACAAACATGATTTAGCTTCAACTGCATGTGAAACGAACGTGTTAGCTTCAAATTCAAGAGAAACACATGATTCAGTTTCAAATAAAAGCGAAGTAGATGGCATAGCATCAAATCCATGCGAATCAAATGGTTTAGCTTCAAATACTTGTGATATACATGACTTAGCTTCAATTGCATGCGAAACAAACGAGTTAGCTTGAAATCCAAGCGAAACACATGATTTAGCTTCAAATCAATGCGAAGTAGAAGGTTTATCTTCAAATCCATGCGAAACAAGTGGTTCAGCTTCAAATACTTGTGATGTGCATGATTTAGCTTCAAATGCAAGCGAAACGAACGAGTTAGCTTCAAATCCATGCGAAACACATGATTTTGCTTCTTATCAATGCGAAGTAGAAGGCTGATCTTCGTATCCTTGCGAAACAAATGGTTTAGCTTCAAATACTTGTGATATACATGATTTAGCTTCA